>NW_017732275.1:171711-178976 GCF_001890085.2 Hipposideros armiger
AAGACAAATTCTTCCAACCTTCTGTAACTCAGGGTTAGAGCTACATAAAATATCTATCAACCCAGTATTCAATTCCTAATTAAAATTCATAAGTAAAACTGTAGCTTTGTCATTATGAAAAATTATTTTAAAATCTCACCAAAAGAATGATTTTGATTATCATTATTATTGTCATTACTATTATTTGGAACCTTGGAGCCTCTTAACTGTTGTAATAAATTCAAGTGTACAAAACATTCATGCTCTTTTATAAAACATTTATAAATTATATGATTCATAAGTGAAGTTATTCAAGGTTACAATAAGACATTCCAAAGGCACAGAAGGTGGCCCTGTCTTAGTTTTGGGTTTTTACCTATGAGCCATTTAAAGATACAGGATTTAGGTTTCCAGTCGTTTTATGCACTGGCTTTTTCTGTTGTGGTTCTGAATACGAATTCAGTCAAGGCTTAAAGAAGTAAGAAGATATTTTGTTATGAAAGTTATATTAATTCACTAGGGAATGAGTTTGGTTTCTTCTCTACTTTGTAATGCAAAGAAGTGCATTTCACAGAATCAGATGAAACAAGCCATTAATTTGACAGTCTCAGTTCTCATAGCACTATTGATTCAGAAAGCTGAAAACAGTTATGGAGGCTTATTGGCTCCAATTAGGAATCGTGAAGCTTGAAGTTAGAAGAAATGAGAGTGTATTGGGAGAGGAATGATTCAGTAACAGAATCTTTTTTAACGTTTTATCATGAATGAGTATGAACTCTTCATCTCCTATTATCTGTGTACTTTTTCATTTCTAGATTATCTTTATGGAACTGTTTCAGAATGTCCAGAATCTCTTCAAAGCTAATTATGTCATCCTTCAGGTTGCTTTTAGCAAACAAAATATATTTATCTTCTTTTGTGAGGCATTTCATGACTACAAGTTCAAGAGCTTCCTGTAAGTCTTACTTAGGTGTTCTCAAAAATATTTGCAATTCCTTCTATGTAATTTTTTATATACTATATATATTATACATATATGCCTCATACATATATATTCTGTTAATAGGTTAATCAATATAGATTATATATACTTATTTTAGCACATGCACCATCTTGTATGGAAATAACTCCTGTCCTTGGAGGTGTGTAACATTGTTTCCTCTTATCAATAAAAAGCCCAGCTAACTCTTGTGACCACCCTTAGTGCATATAAATAATATACATTGGCAATACTGTCCTTTAATGTTAAGATCTTATTAAATAATGCTACAAAAAGGAAGAAATGAGGAGCAAAACAATATTCATGTTTTTAAGACCAGTATCTAATAAAGCAATATAATGTTATTTATAGCTGCTATTATCAACAGCTAACATTTCTTCAAATATTCCTTTCAAATGTCCATTTTTTACATTTTAACTTAGTGATAGAAATGCAATTTTTCCTCTTAATGATCACAATGTATTTATATCTTCTGTAAGTTTTCATATATAATGAAATGACAGGAGTTTTTTCTGAGGTGTGGGGATGCTGATGAGGAAAGACTTAATAGCTAGCATCAATTATCGGTTATAAAATCCTTGCTTATCATTTGTTAACAAATGCTCCGTTGAAAAACCTTTTGACCGGCTTGGCACTAACCTAAAATTTGCTGTGCAATGAATATAATCCAACTGTAGCAGAAGATGATTGTATTTCCAAGTATATTTAAAATAGAAAAAAATAAGATTATTGTAATAAATCTAACATCACAGCAACCAATTCATGGAGCTTAATTATGACACTACTAAATGTGAAAATCTATTCAGCGCTAGGAACACTTTTCACATTACATTCATGCTAAAGATTGGCTCTTAAGAGCTCATTACTGGTATTTTTCTAAAGAGTGGTTTATTAAACATAGTTACCTAATAAGCATCTTTGGTGGTGCAAATTGCTGAAAACAGTAATGAGTCTGATTAGACTTCATTTCAATTATGACAGCTTGTCTAGCAAAAAAAAAATGCATACACACACACACACACACACACACACACACATTTTTTTTCCCCTTGATGCTTTGGAATCTGGCGACAAGACACTGTAGAGTTTAAAAAATAAAAAGCCACCTCTGTATTTCCTTTGCACAGTTCACTAATGAAGAGAGAACTGTTCAAGTCATCATCCAATTTACCCACTGGAAAACCGGACAGACAAAGTAGAGTCACATTCATGTTTGCTTAAAAACAGCAAAGGCTACCTTGACTAATATGTCTAAATAAGGTCACCTTTAGTTTCTCTCTGCTTTTTTTTCCTTTAGGAATATAAGGCTATAAATGAGGTGGAGGCTTAAAAATGATTCATTCCTATTTGGT
Organism: Hipposideros armiger; assembly: GCF_001890085.2. Taxonomy (NCBI): domain Eukaryota; kingdom Metazoa; phylum Chordata; class Mammalia; order Chiroptera; family Hipposideridae; genus Hipposideros; species Hipposideros armiger. The sequence goes on from NW_017732275.1 coordinate 174,043, forward strand.
TCCTGGAAGTTATTCTCCAGATTAATAGGCTTACCTTTCAATTATGTTTTAACCATGGATCTTCTACTTAAAATTATAACAGTACAGGAAGCTGTTGGGCTAGGCATGCTAATTATCAGACTGATTTTCAAAAATATATCGGGAGGGGGGATAAAAAGAAAAAAGCTTTATGAATGTGCACTAATATTTCAAAGTATAAAGGAATGTTTGTTAGACACTAAACTTGATTTTGATATTTTTAAAAGTATGTTATTTAGCTGCAGTTAACAGCTAGCCTTCTATTAAATCATGCCTGAATACTACTGCTCAAATTGAAAGAAAAAAATTGTTAATGTAAAAAGCCTTTTTAGTGATTAAGCTGTCATTGCTGTCATTCGGGTACTCTAGTAACATTTTAATGCTTCTGGGAGCTATGGCCAGGGATGCAATCCACTATTTTATGCTCTATTTTCTGAATAGATTCTTTCAAAAGTATAATATCATTTGACACTGAACTGGATAAAATAATTTCTAAGGTAATATATGAAAACAATGTCTGGATATAGAAGCATTAAAAAAAAATTAGGTCACAATAAACCATCCTCGCCTAAAAACTTCACAAAGTTAGCTAAGTGATCATATAATGGCCTTAAGACTGAAAGTCAAATATAAACGAATGCTCTTGTAGGCATTTGAATGCTTTCAAAAGATTTACTTATATGGAGACCAGTTCCAGGTATGTCAGTTTAGTGAGTAGGAATGTACTTAGACCTGTGATTCATTAGTCTATGAATTCTTCATTCTACTTAAATTTTTTCTTTACATAGAAAATATAAAAAAATTCTAAGTTAACAAATCGGAGTGCATTCCTAAGTAACCCAATTATTACATATTTTAATTATTTGCTTTTCAAGGGTTTTTTAAATATTATATTGCAAATGATTCTAATAAGTGTTTTTCTTTGTGTATGCAATTGAGAAAAAAATGTGTCAGTCCTTAATAAAACTGTTATTAGGTTCCCTTTTTGAAGAGAACTTTACACATGTAAACCCAGACCTCTTCAAAAATGAGTACTCAAGAAAACGAATGTTCATAGTATATTTTGAGATCATAAGTAAGACTTTAACTTTTATAAGTATGGAAACTTTTTGAGGTATATGACTTGGTTCATGCCACAAACAAAAATATACCTAAAGAAAACCTTAAGTAATGCTTATTTTTAATAAAAATATGATGTGTACACTTCGAGGTTATTAATAATAAAGCTAGTAAAGCAGATCATTTTTAGGATAAAAGCAATTTTAAAAATCTCTTTCCCTTTTCTCTGTCTTTTTCCCCCATTTTTTTCTATATGCTTTCTTCAACTACAGCCATAACACTTACATACACACATACAGGCACCTAGACTTCATTTTACTGTGCATTACCTTGCAGGGCTCTGGTTTTCTGAAATATTTAGGGACTTTGTGTAAATAGGATGCAAACAATTTGAAGAAGTAGCAGGAAAATTTGACTTATTTACTCTTTTACCATAGGCAACTAAAACTAGCGAATATGGAATTAAATTTCTTTCAAATTATCTGCTAATTTAAAAAATGTGACTGGAAAAATCTCCCTTTTTAAAAAATTGTTAAGAAACACCAGAGCTTACCCATAACTAAAGAGGCCGATAAAATCATCGATGATCATCAATAAGAAGTGTAAAATTGTAGAATAGTTTAGATCATATAGAAGTAAATAACATCCATATAGCTTTTCAACTCTATTGATAATATTGACAGCAACTTTTTTTTTAACTGCTATATTAGAGATATAATAAACCATGTTTATTCACAACAGAAGAGAGTTGGATTGAAATTAATTGTAGAATTACCAGAAGAAGATGGGGAACTATATTTCATGTGGTTAATGCCACTGGATCAACCATTTTATTCAAATCAGCCAAAGACTGAAGTTTTATTTTTTAATGTAATGGCATTGTCTATCATAACAGTAGATGAAATTGTGAAGTTAAATATTATCATAGAGAATGCAATCAGGATGGAATTTGAAGAAACAATTTTTTTATATGTGTTCTCTCCTAGGTCATTAGCCTTTCCCCAAGAATTAGGTTGTTGGGCACCCCCTCCAGGACAGGAAATGCCACTTTCTTTGAGGGCACTGATATCTTCTCTACTGCCTGTCTCCTTATGCAGCATTCTTTGTTTTTACAAACGGAGGCGCCAACTGCACTAATGACTGGACTGTCTGTCACACTGTACTTTTAACAAGTTCTGTTTATTATCTGGAAATTAGAGCATCCCAATTATAGGTGGTGCTGAGGTTTATATCACCAGAGCAGAATGGAGCCAGGTGGGGAGAGAATGGAGACATGAGGAAACTATTGCTGTTACTAAGAGCTCTTCCCTTTTAATCCTGGACCATGTTGATTGTATTCTAAAGCAGTTTATCTTTAGATGTCGTCTTATACGGGAGAAACAACGCTAAACCTACCAAAACTCATTTCATATGTAGCTTTTGCTACTGCTTCAGATCAAAGTTATTTTCTTCAGGCTGGACTAAATTATACACAGGTCCCAGGAGTGAAGGACACTGAATTAATGCACTATGTCACCCAGCCCTGACTATAGAATATTTTTATCGAAGTCCAAGACACTATTTTGCGATTGCATTAAAAATTAATGCATGAATTGCCAAAAAGATAAAAATGCATAAATAACCTAAACAAATTTTGTCTGGGATATTTGTACACTTTAGAGTCACCTTAAGCAAAGAGTTTTTAAGGAGAATGGTTGAACAGTTGTATGCGTATATGTAAATAATACACTTACTCCTTTGTCTAATTTATATGAGAGTCCTCAATTTTACATAAGCAGCCTTAATTATCTATTTTGTTTTAAGTCTTTTTAGAGTTAGCTTCCTGAGGAGCACAGAAAAAAGGATGGATGCAAATTCCATCTTACACAAGGTCATGGGGCTTGGGAGTTTCTGAATTTGTTTATTGACCCATGTCAGCATGATGTGTTGAGCGAAAATGAATATAGTTCAGTTTAAATAAAACTAAATTGAGTTTTGCATTTATATACTTGAAATAGAATACACACACACAAATAACTATTTACAAATAGCTATATGTGCACATAATGATTAACATAACATTTTAGGATTCTGACCTAAGGAAATGAACCATCCATGTCATCATTCAAGGTTGGTACTATGCCTGGTTTGTGCTAATTAAAAGTGCAAATTTATTTTATATGGCACAACAGTATCTTGAGAACCAATTGGAATAACCTCNAAGTACATGGACTTCTCTCCCATCAAAAGATGGGAGTTCCCAGCAGCCAACTCACTGGTTGCACAAGTGAAACGTCTTGGAGACGTCCTCCAACAGGAGACAAATGTCTCACTTTTATGTCACATGATCCAGCTTGCCATTCTGGCTCTAGGGTGGCCTTGGGAAAATTCCTTAGATTTGTATAACCTATTTCATCATGTATGAAGGGGAATAAACAAGGCCTTACTAAGCTTTTGAAGGATTAAATGTAATATCCACCACACTCTCTTTATTAGTCATTTGACAGATACCTAAAAACATTTATTTCTATTTTTATGATGCTGTCCTTTGAATGTCCCCTTTCCTGTACTTCATTCCTCCAAACTTAGTTGGGTAGCCCCTTCTCTTCACACTGTATCTAAAGTCTTTCTGAGATTTTTCTCATCTTTTTGCTCAAGTTCGGGCCCTGCTTTCCCTATATTCTGTCCTATATATTGTTATTATCTATATATTTCAAAAGAACAGATGAGAGCAGCACTTTAAGTTGGCAGTAGAATAAAGTCCAAACATCCAAAAACTTAGATTTGCAATCTAATTCAAGCTTCATCTACTTCCATCACACCCTGTGCATAGAAATATCCCTCCCTCCTGTGTTCTACCTGTATCAAGCTACCGTTTCCCACATGTGCCAGGTACACTTTGCTTCATCTGCGGTTTTGACTCACTTTTGTCTCAGGCAGGAAAACTCTTCTCTCTCTGTTCTAACTTGTGAAAGTCTATTCAGCTTTTAAGATATACTTTGACCATTATTAACTCCTCTATGTAGGCCCCTCTCTCTACCAGATTTAGATGTAGGCCCCTCTCCCTACCAGACATTTTCTTTAGTAAATCATCACTAAAAATGATTTAGGGGCAGAGACCTATGTTCCCTAGCGCTTAGGGCAGAAACTCTCAAGTCAGCACTCTGATGTTACTCAGATATTTTATAAACTCACCAAGTAGGCATTCATGTTATTATAGCATGAATGGCGTTATTATATTTTAAACAGCTTAGTCAACTGGTCTTATTTGTTTGTTCTAGTGACAACAAAAGTCATCAAGATTCAGTAGTTCAAGCAAGGTTTTTTTTTAGGCTTCTAGTATTGAGACTAGAAATATATTTTCTCATAATTGACAAACAACTTGAAAACAGGAAGAGGGAAGGAAAGGACAGAAAATAACTCACTGGCCCACATGCCAGAATGAAAAGGAGGTTGGGGGGGAAGGGGTGTAAGCCTGAAAGAATTTAAGACCTAAGAAAAAGAAACTGAATGTTTTCAGATTTTTTTTTGTTTGCTTGCCTGCTCTGCTTGTTTGTTACGTGGAAGAATATTTACTTGAAGGCTTTTTAGCTCAGGAATATAGCAAATGATAAAACTGAGTAGGGGTCTAATTGGTAAGGCTGATACGAGGTATTGTGGGTCTTTGAAAATTTTAAGGATCATGAGCCCTCCTTTCCAAAATTAAGCTTATGACTTCTGGACATCTTTAGACTAATGTCTAAATGGTATGGCCAAAAGCTGGAGTTTAAAACCCATTTTCGGTAAAAAGGCTTACCTGATAAATACAACTCTCTCCATTATTATTACCATTTTATTATGCCCTAGTAACCATATCTTATATTTACATAATAATGTGT
>NW_017732275.1:186106-201106 GCF_001890085.2 Hipposideros armiger
TGTTGGCCTCTTGGCTGATGAGGGTGGGTATACAACCGCATGCTACAGCTCACCTGTTATTTACACACATAAGAGGGTTGATACTGCAGAACAAGGGGAGTGCTCTGTTGTGACACAGCACATACATATTCATTAGCAAAGGCAGTCCCCGTGGACATAAGTGGTATGTCCTGATGATCTTTGTATGACAAAAAGAACTGGGAGAAGGGTAGATGGCCTTAATGGATTAAAAACATACATGGAAAAAGGGAATAGGCTGCATGAGAAATAAAAGGCCATAAAGTAACAGCTTTAAAGGTTAACTATTAAGGCGCTATTTAAACTGATTATAAATTGTCTAAAATCATTCTCATAGAATAAACAAAATAACATTTGACTTAACATGGGAAAATCAGTTATCTTCCCTACTAACTCTCAGTTCTTTCCTTTACAATAGTTGAGGACACCTGACACTAAATACTAAGGTTCTGAGTATGAATCATTTATATATTTTAAATTGCATGTATATGCATAGTTGTGTATTCTTTTGAATTGATTGTGTTAGGATATACACAGACTTTTGGAAACTGTTTTTACTTGATTTAGGTTATTATTCAAGATGTTTTACACATCTTGCCCCCCCCAATAAACAATGTAAATCTACATTATAATTTTTAAAAATAAGAATTTTATATGAGTGTGATTATATGTTCACTTGACTACTTTGATTTAATTATTGGAAATTTTAAGACACCCCACACACACACACACATAGGAAAAAAAATAAGTCTTTGAATTATGATTTCCTGTGTTTCTTTAAGTGATGGGATGTCTGTCCTACTCATGTGTTGAATGTAAGTTCAGTGGACTAAAAGTGATATTTGTTTCATCAGTGTATTTGCTTGGCATAGTGCCTAGGCATTCATCCTTATAAAGGCACGCCATCTTTTAGATAGGGTCTTACGTGTCACAAATGTACATTAAGCACACCAAGTTTCATCTTCAGTATGAAATATTTGCAAAATAGTCATTTTTATATTTGGTCACGTTTTGATGAGTGAATATTTTGAAATGTAATGTCTTTTAGGGAAACTGATTTCAGATCAGAGTCTACCCACAAATGTACTTGAAGGACAGGGTGTATACCATTCTGGTCCAAGTCATGGTACCTGGAACATTGAGTACAGGCTCTGCCTAAACTCCAGATGATGACCTATGGGACAGGATCACTTGTTTATCCAGATACCATTCACCCAACAGCTTTCCATAAGAAATAGGAAGTATAACTTTGGAGTAATTTAATCTCTCAAAAGTTATACTAAAGCTCATGATTGATTAATAGAGGATACTTTACTATTAAATGAAGCTTTGGTTTGTGGTATCAGAATCTATGGCAGGTTCAGAGGAACATATTAGGCGTGGTGGGGACTGACATATGGAAAATAGCTAGAAAAAGTACCTGGTAAACAGAGCAAAGGGGGAAATACTAAAGTCACAGCAATCTGAAAACCAGTTTTTTAAAGAAATCATTATTCATCATTCTGTACTGTTGTACTAGTGACACTGAATCAACAAGAAAAAATATTATTTTCCCTGTGCCCTAATTAAGAGGGCAGGAATGCATATAATACATAATATTTGGAAAATTTTTCTTCTAAATGGACTTTTTTTTTTAATTTCAGAGCACTATACCTGCTAATTGTCAAGAAAAATATAGTTAAGTGAAGAAAAACTGGAGCTTGAAGCTTCACAGGGAAGTCATATAAATTCCACTGCTTATGTGACTAATAAGTATGATAAAAATCCCTGATGTTGTAATGGCGAGTGGGGGCACTACGACACACTGGAGAGGGCATGCCTTGTCTACAGGGCAGCTGGTCCTCAGATTTAGCCAACTCTTGCCAGGAAAGAATGCGATCTAGTGTTGTGAGATCATTTAGCTTGTCTTGAAAAATGGGAAATATGGAAATACAGATTATTTTATATAAAGTTGACTGATTTTAAACCCTGTGCTGGACAAAGAAAACATGGTTGCAGGCTGTATGCTGCCCTCAGACTGGCAGGTGGCAATTTTTCTGTTAGAGGGTGAGGTTATTTGAACTATATTTACTAAGGGCCATTTAGCTAGAAATACCTTTATGATTGTTAAAAAAGGGTTGCTTTATTTATGCCAATAAGGTAGAATGGGGGAGGAGGAAGTAATTTTCTGCAAAATGTATTATAATTTGGAGTCTTGAGGTGTGAAAGTGTGATTTTAAGAGAAAAATCATTTGACAGCATTGCTATATAATTGGAATATCTTAAGACTGCAGATTTTGAGATCATTCTCAACTCGTTTGAAACTTATAAGTACATTGTTTCATAGTTATGGTCTCTACAATGTTGAGTCACAAATAACATTAAAAATAAATAAAACACTATGAAAACATTTTAAATTTTTGACACCTTTTTGATTAAGGAGATCACACTCTGTTTTGCTGAATATGAAAGAATTTCTATTCTTTTCTTATAACCAACATTCCCACAGGAAAATTTCCTTTTAGTAGCTGTCATGAGGTTGAAGAAAAAGTGATTTATAAATTCTACGAGTGATTTTACTTTTATCTGTCTAGTCAGTTTTGTTTTGTGTTTAATGCACCTCTGGCTTTTTTTCAAAATGAAGGAAGAACAAAAAGTATTTATGTAGCTGTTCTCAGTTGCAAAATATTTCACAAATATTATGACCTCAAGTAATCTTAATAACAATCTACTATGTATATTATACTATTATTGTCCACATTTCATAGCTGAAAACAGTGAGTACGATGTGTTTAAGTGACTTTACCAGGATTAGAATAAATAAGCGATGGCATGAGCAAAGCCAGTCGTCTGATTCTCAACTTGGGATATTCACTCTTCAAACAAAATTCTAGAACCTTCTTTATGTTTTCTCCAGCTTCTTTCTATCCCAACAATCTAGCAATGCCCCCAAATAAAACACTTCATTAGACAAAGTAGTATTCAAGCCCACAGCATACTATAGTAAATGAAGTACCAAACTACTGTATTTCCCCATGTATAAGATGCTCCCATGTATAAGACGCACCTTATTTTGGGGGCCTGAAATTTGAAAAAAAATGTATTACATAAAGTTATTGAACTCAAGTTTTATTCATCATAAAATTCATACAACTCCTCATCACTGTCAAAACTCCCAACCATTAGCTTGTCCTCATCTGTGTCTGATGACAAATCACTGTCTTCATATATTGCCTCATCCTCAGTTCCATCTATGGCATTTGATATCTACAACCACTGTATAAGATGCACCCAGTTTTTAGACCCCCAAATTTTTCGAAAAAGGGTGCGTCTTATACATGGGGAAATACGGTAACTGAGGCTGTCTGGATGGAGGACAATGCACTTTAAAATTCTCTTAACCTCTAAAATCAAACAGTCTTATAGAGAATTTAGAATGTGAAATTATAAAGATAGAAAGCTGGAAAATTTCATTGCCGAGTAAACAAAACCAGATTCCCTTGCTTTAACTTCCTAGCGTTGAAGCACAAGGATTTACACATAGTGGGCCCTCAGTTTGCTGACAAAATTAAAAGTCCCTACATCATATTCATCTTATAAAGGACTTCTAATTTTAGTGTTCTGAAGAGGGAACCAAATTAATTAGATTAAAGAGAACGCTTTCGGCGCTTCTTCCCCTCACTTTTCTCCTATTACTTTAGGACATAACACGACATTTTCAGGCTAGACTTATCAGGATATGGACTGCAGAAGATTTCAGATCAAATGGGTTAGTTCAAGTAATACTAAATACTGCTGTGTTGGCCTCTTGGCTGATGAGGGTGGGTATACAAAAGGAGAATGCTGCTTAGTCTGCTCAGACGTTTCGTTTGGCCATCACTCCCTCCCCTTGAAGAATAATAACGTAGATACTGCACAGTGCCAGTTTTCAGTGCCAGGACGTTTTGTAGGCCCTCTCTCAGAAGACGTTTCATTACATAAACCTGTATTTTTAGCCAATGAATTTGCTATTACTCTCTACCTGACATTTTGAATTCTCTGTGTTCTTCCATTTCCTACCTAGGAGATGATGAATCTGTTGCATTATTAGGCTGAGGAGACTGGAAACTAAAATTACTGTGGTCTAGTCACCCCAGTAGTGATTGTTTCCTACAGAGAACCCTTGGTAAATATGGTATTAGATTTTTAAAATATGTATTTTAAAAAATAATAATGGAAGGTTCAGGGTACAGTAGCCCAAAGGAGTGTAATGGGTGCAGTGAAGTCCGTCCTGCAGGCCCGTGGGAGCACGCCGCTATCCTAGCGCAGGCAAGCCCGCCATGCCTGCAGGTGCATGCCTCAGGTTCCTGCCCTTAGGAAGTCTGCGAAAACCTACAAATGAAGCCACGTCCCCAGCAGCCAGAATTACCCCATGGGAACCTTGGAGAAGAGAACAGCTTTTTTAGACCTGATGAACTGCTGAATAGCATATGTGTGGTAGGAGTGGGGGTGGGGTAGTGAGTGCCTCAGATTATTTCCAGGAATGTGTGCTAAGAATAGATTCTAGAAGGCTTAGTCTTTTATTTCCAATTTCCTCCCATTTTGAAAGTTGTTTTTATAGTCTTCATTTTTCTATACAAGGTTTTCTTTATCATTTTGAACGTGTGACAGAATTTTGAAAGATGCCACAGTTGTTTCATTTCAAAATAAAGAGCAACATGGAGGAAGTAAAGCAATGAGGCAGCAACTTTTAGTAATTAAACCTACATTATGAAATGGTCAGTAAAGATAACAATGGAAAATATTATCCAAACTGGCCAGTTTTATGGGAAATATAGACTTGTTCATTTATAGGCACCTAAATTCATCCTAGAACAATGAAATAACAAAATGCTCAGGCTTTTTACTGTAGAACCTGTTCTCATGTTAACACAGGGTAGAATATTTTACAAGAATTTTCTATTAAATTACACATTTTAAAAACAAATATTGAATTGTGAAATTTGCCAGCTGTATTAAAAATTTTCTGATCTATTCAACAATAGAAATCGATGGCTTGGAGCAATTCTTCAATTATCTTTAAAAACTATATTTCTTTCTACTGCTTTCTGAATTTTTAGTGTACATTTAAGCTTTATCAAAACAACAGTGGGCGTTATTGTTTTGGAGTCACGTTCCTAATAATGCTAAGGTAGTATTGTTTCTGAGTGTTTTCTTGTTCCAAAGGGAAAACATATCGAAGCTGTTTTTAAAACCCATCTCACTATGTGTGTGCCAAGTTCAGTGGCATGCATGTGCTGCTGCTTACTCACAGATATCAGCAGTGCAATCAAAAGGAGCATAACTTCTTGTTCAGAGAACATTTGACTCTACGTTTTTCATCCACTTTGCAGCAGAAATAGCACCACCAATAAACAGAACAATAATAACAATAAAAATAAGTTTGGTTCTACTTCCAATTAGTATTAAAATTTAAGAAACTGATGAAAAGGTCTTTGTGCTCCCAAGGCCCAGACAATCTCCTGAACACTGGCTTCTTCAGCTCCTAGTAATATTAAGAACCAGCTTGTGGTAAACGATTAACTTACACTTTCAAATAACACTAATGATTTTTAAGCACTGGATAAGTACTTGTGTTGCAGAGGATGTTAATAATTCTGTTCCCTTAAGTTTATTTAATTAAAGCTCAATCTTGCCTTTTGCAGCCCTGCTAAGGTTATTATTTGGTATGCATCAATAAATAAACTTTCAGTTATCTTGGTAAGCACATCCAAAAATAGTTTGAGAATCAAAAGGCAATGGTGTATCCAGTAATTGTTCCAAATAAATAATTTTGATAGATAGGATCTTTGCTTAATTTCAGATGAAATAGAAATCTTACAAAATTTAATTAGTTTTGCTAGAGTTAAACTATGCAGAAATACCCAGTGAAAACGGGCTACTTTATTTAAACTTTATATCCCTGTCTTTTATATTGATTATAACTAAGACTTTTCACATATTTTTATAAATGATTAATTTACAAGAAAAATAAATTAAGCCCATACAGGTGGAAGGTTGCCCGATTTCTTTGTTTTTAATAATTATTCTAAATCTAAAGCAGGTTGTTTTTCCCCAGTGGGCATTTAAAAAATCATTTTTGTTACGTATGTGTTAACTAATGCCAACAGTGGCTTAGCTCAGATAACTGAAAGGAAGCCATGCCCTGATACGTGTATATGTGTGTTGTGTTGTGTTGCATTTGTGGTAAATTACATTGCCTGTGACTCCTAAATTAGTTTCTGAAACCTTATATCAAGACATTTATTCAAATATTTCTTCTGTATCCATCTAATCAAAGTCTAACTCATAGCATAGATGTGTTCTTATTTTCTCAACTCTGTATTTTGGTAATCTTTTAAAGAAAAAAAAAATCCTAATAGAAATTCCCTGGAAATAAGTTATAGGACTAATGAATTTGTAGATCTTTTAGACAGTTCTATATTATAGTCACATTAATATTCTCTCCTTTTTATAAGGCTTGAAGTAAATCCCATGACACTAGAAGAATTTAGATACTGATTACTTGCGATTGGTTCCTGGTGATTTGCTCTTAATAATTTCCAGTTGAATTTAATGAAAGTATGATTCCTGAAATGCTACTTCATTAAAATTGCATCTTTTCCCCTTTAAGTGTGGATTCGGTCATTTCACCCATTTTGCGGTGTGTTTTCCTCCCCCTTAAAGAATAATGATTGAGAAAGCAGAAACAATTAGGAATATCACTTTAGTTCTTCCTAGAACTCATACCCAGAGTTTCTCTGAGTGAAATGATGCAAGCTGCACTTCATCCAATTTTCCTTTTTTTTTTTTCCAATTTGATGAGGTTGTTTTTAAAAGACAGAGTTTGAAAAGAAAACAAGATTTAGGGGGAGTGAGTGGAAGTGAAGAAAGAATCTGTTGCATGTACAAGAGAAGCAAGGCCTTTAGTATTTTTATTTAAAAACATATGTAAAGCTTGATTCAGTTATTCTGTGCAGCTTTCAGACTTAATTTAATTGAGATGGTGATTTGCAAATGAATATCTACATGGATCCTTTTTTAAAATCCAAATGCAAATGAGTACAACTACAGTAAAATATATTTGCAAATGAATCCTGTTGCTTTATTCATTTATTGTGTAATTACTGCAATCCTTCCCACCTTGTTTTCAGTATTTCTTAATCATTAAGTCGGAAGCATGACAGCAGTGCCAGCCCTGGCATGATTCTCTTTGACTAAAACCTTGTAAATTAACACAATTAGCACAGCATCATCCTGCTAATTAACTTCCAGTGTCTGGTGCAGTGGTTTTGCAAACAAGGAAGAGGGAGTCAGAAGGGAATCAACATGCCATTCTGTTACCAAACTCTGTGCTGTGTTCAGTTTAGCTCAGTAAGTCAAAGCTGGCCATGTCAGGAGCCAGAGTCAGGCCATGAAGAGCTAAAGCGTTTGGGGGAGGAGCACAGAAGGGGGTAGGAGCTGTCAAAATAGACTGTGGGTAATTCAGGAGGGAGCTGATGCCACAGATGCTTCATTTAGACCAGGCCTCCTTCTTATCAAAGAATCTCTGCCAGAGGGCACAAGAGAGTTTGCAAAATTCACTTTGGGTAATACAAAGGAGATTAAGGAGGCCTGCTTAATATAGCTGTACCAGGATAGGAAGTGTTCCAACCAAGCAGAGATTAGAATGGGATGAGCCAGCACTGGGAAATAGAACAGGGTTCCAGTGCTCTTCTGTAACTAACTATATGAGAGTCCTTGAGGGTACATTATAAATCCCTTTGGGTGCTGGTTCCCTAATCTGTAAAATGAGGTAATTTCTAAGGTCTCCTTAAACTATAAAATTCAAATGAATCTCTGATTCTAACTGATTAGTATTTTCTCTTAAATGAGAAAATACTCATTTTATAGATTCTGCATGTCACCTTGCTTTAGTTAGTAACTAACAGATAATAGAATTACCCATAGCATCTCATTATCTAGTTGTACTCTTCTAGTTTCTGCCACACACTGCTTCCCATAGAAATGTAGAGTTAGAATCCAAATTCTCTTATTCTCTCATTCTCTCTATTCTCATCTTCCCTTTCACCTATTTCCCCGCTCCCCCCCCGTGTGTGTGTGTGTGTGTGTGTGTGTGTGTGTGTGTGTGTGTGTGTGCGTGCACGCGCACGCACATATTTTCTCTCCTCTTAGTAACTTGGAAGCTGTAAGACAGAGAGAAGGATTGTAAGAGAAGGAGGGAGACTGCTAGCTAGAAGACCGACAGACAAGTGATGCTTGTTTCTTTTTTCAGACTCAACAACAGAACTGAGAGGCAGAAAGGAGCCAGTTGTAATTCATACCGAGTTGTAGGCTTTGTGTGATGAAAGCGATGGAGCGCTGCCTGGGAGATTGCTTTGCTGCACTCCACGAAGCAGATTTGAAACTGTCGTGGACCACTTTAGATGAGAGTTGGATTATGGAATGACCTGCTATGTCTGTGTCATATTGTTCTGTGCAGGGAGCATTATACTGTGCTAACTAGGTGTTCAGTACCAAATAAGAGAGGTATCCTAGATGTGATCTGTCAGCTGTGTCTCATTTTTGTATTGGTTAAAATATAAAACAATCTGTGATGTGAAGAGACAGAATATCTAGCTATTGTACACGTGTAATACTGTAACTTGCTAGATATTTAAAATGGATGCATATTTTATTGTAAGAGCCAGTGACTGAATTCTCATTTGACAGGAATGTGTGTGTACATATATATGTATTTCTCTCTGTGTGTAGCAAAAGAATTGATAGGCTTAACAGCAATCAATTTGCCTATCACTTAAAAATGAAAAAAAAAAAAAAACCAAACCAGGTCTTCTGCAGTTTTCATTTAAATTCAGTTTACTCTATACCAGGCTGAAATCGAAGCCATTTTAGAGTATGCGTATTATAGAGATCATAGCAGGTATTAGAAACTGGGGGACATCCTTTATAATGTTGCTATTATTAGTGGAAAATAATAGGTAACAAAATAAGTTTGGGGGAAGCTGTATCAGTTCTGATGAATATTTATGTAATCTAACTTTCCCCCCAAATCCTTAGGCTTGAAGATGCAGTGGACGCCGGAGCATGCCCAGTGGCCAGAGCAGCACTTTGACATCACTTCGACCACTCGGTCTCCTGCCCACAAAGTTGAAGCCTACAGAGGTCATTTGCAGCGCACCTATCAGTATGCCTGGGCAAATGATGACATATCCGCCCTGACTGCATCCAACCTACTAAAAAAATACGCAGAGAAGTATTCTGGCATTTTGGAAGGCCCTGTGGACCGACCTGTCCTCAGCAACTACTCAGATGCACCATCAGGGCTAGTGAACGGTCGGAAAAATGAGAGCGAACCCTGGCAGCCTTCCTTGAATTCAGAAGCTGTGTATCCCATGAACTGTGTCCCGGATGTTATCACTGCCAGCAAAGCTGGAGTCAGTTCAGCCCTCCCTCCAGCAGATGTCTCTGCAAGTATAGGGAGCTCTCCTGGGGTGGCCAGCAACCTGACAGAGCCTAGTTATTCCAGTAGTACCTGTGGAAGCCACACCGTCCCTAGTCTTCACGCAGGGCTTCCCTCTCAGGAATATGCCCCAGGATACAACGGATCATATTTGCATTCTACTTACAGCAGCCAGCCGGCACCTGCACTTCCCTCACCCCATCCATCTCCTTTGCATAGCTCTGGGCTCCTGCAGCCGCCGCCACCGCCTCCCCCGCCGCCAGCCCTGGTCCCGGGCTACAATGGGACTTCGAACCTCTCCGGTTACAGCTATCCCTCTGCGAGCTATCCTCCTCAGACTGCGGTGGGATCCGGGTACAGCCCTGGGGGCGCACCTCCTCCGTCAGCATACCTGCCTTCAGGAATTCCTGCCCCTACACCCTTGCCTCCCACCACGGTTCCCGGCTACACCTACCAGGGTCACGGTTTAACACCTATCGCACCCTCGGCCCTGACAAACAGCTCAGCAAGTTCTCTCAAACGGAAAGCTTTCTATATGGCAGGGCAAGGAGACATGGACTCCAGCTATGGAAATTACAGCTATGGCCAACAGAGATCTACACAGAGTCCTATGTACAGAATGCCCGACAACAGCATTTCAAACTCAAATCGGGGGAATGGCTTTGACAGAAGTGCTGAAACATCATCCTTAGCATTTAAGCCAACGAAGCAGCTAATGTCCTCTGAACAGCAAAGAAAATTCAGCAGCCAGTCCAGTAGGGCTCTGACCCCTCCTTCCTACAGTACTGCTAAAAATTCATTGGGATCAAGATCCAGTGAATCCTTTGGGAAGTACACGTCGCCAGTAATGAGTGAGCATGGGGACGAGCACAGGCAGCTCCTCTCTCACCCAATGCAAGGCCCTGGACTCCGTGCAGCTACCTCATCCAACCACTCCGTGGACGAGCAACTGAAGAATACTGACACACACCTCATTGACCTGGTAACCAATGAGATTATCACCCAAGGACCACCAGTGGACTGGAATGACATTGCTGGTCTCGACCTGATAAAGGCTGTCATTAAGGAGGAGGTGTTATGGCCAGTGTTGAGGTCAGATGCATTCAGCGGACTGACGGCCTTACCTCGGAGCATCCTTTTATTTGGACCTCGGGGAACAGGCAAAACATTACTGGGCAGATGCATAGCTAGTCAGCTGGGGGCCACATTTTTCAAAATCGCTGGTTCTGGACTAGTTGCCAAGTGGTTAGGAGAAGCAGAGAAAATCATCCACGCCTCTTTTCTTGTGGCCAGGTGTCGCCAGCCCTCGGTGATCTTTGTCAGTGACATTGACATGCTTCTCTCCTCTCCAGTGAGCGAGGAACACAGTCCAGTCAGTCGGATGAGAACCGAATTTCTGATGCAACTGGACACTGTACTAACATCGGCTGAGGACCAAATCGTAGTAATTTGTGCCACCAGTAAACCAGAAGAAATAGATGAATCCCTTCGAAGGTACTTCATGAAACGACTTTTAATCCCACTTCCTGACAGCACAGCGAGGCACCAGATAATAGTACAACTGCTCTCACAGCACAATTACTGTCTCAATGACAAGGAGTTTGCACTGCTCGTCCAGCGCACAGAAGGCTTTTCTGGACTAGACGTGGCTCATTTGTGTCAGGAAGCCGCGGTGGGCCCCCTCCATGCCATGCCAGCCACAGACCTTTCAGCCATTATGCCCAGCCAGTTGAGGCCCATTACATATCAAGACTTTGAAAATGCTTTCTGCAAGATTCAGCCTAGCATATCTCAAAAAGAGCTTGATATGTATGTTGAATGGAACAAAATGTTTGGTTGCAGTCAGTGATAACTTCTTAACAAAAGTGTAATGAATGTTGGCACACACACATAAAACCTGCTACATAGGGTCTAGAGCCCCTTTCCAGTAGTGTTTAAATCGCAAAGGGTACTGGGGAAGATGACAATTAAGTTGAATCTTTAAAGTCAGGGTAGATTTGGAGGAAAAATGCATCCAATGAGAGCTTCTGATTTGAAAGCCCCAGATGACAGGAAGCATCTGCTGATGCTCAGTTCGGTTCAAGCTGGACGACACTCACCAAGGAGCAAGGTGCAAGTGTGTTGACATCAGAAGGACATGAACCTCGTGTGTTGATTCCATTCTGCTGTTCTCGAGATTTAGTTGCTGTCAAGTGCCTGGAGTGGTGCTTTATTTTTTGTTTGCCTCACAATTACATTGGTGGCATGTGCTAATATAAAGAGCTTTAACTTCAAACATTATCGGACAAAAGAGATGAACGGTTGTGTTTATGACAGAAAACCAGATTTTTGCCATTTTAAGAGCAACAGTATTCCTCAATCCTGTCTGTTCTGCAGTATTAAGCTAAGAACAGGTAAAACAGGGTAACGGTAATCTGGACCTTAATTTCTGCAGTTCATTTCTTTTAATGTTCTTGTCTGCAAAAACTCAGGAAAGCGATTGTGATTTGTACAGTACCTCAAAGGAATGTGTTGAAAGCACTATGTACTGCTGAGAGTAATGGGATAGGCTTCAATGTTACTTTATATTAAAATGTATGTTTACCTCAACAATTGGAAAATAGCAAGGAAAATTACTTTGAATGTATCCAGAAATATACTGACATGTGATACAACTAATTATTTACAATTTAAAGTAGAAATGGAAGGATTCTTTTTTAAAAGGTTCTTTTTACTAATTATGGGGAATTGACCAGAGCAGAATAATTCTTTATGTCAATAAGTGCAAGAGTTCTTCGTACATTGCTCCTTGATAATGAAGTGAAAATGTTCTTAAAAGGTACACTGGTTAATGGAAAGCTACTTACTCAGTTTGTGTTAGTGTCTAGAACAGTCAGCCACAAGACCTGTTTAGGACCCTGAAAGTCACAGTACCTAAAAACTAGGACTGCGTTTTACTGCATAGGTGGCGGTGGTGGTTTGCAAGTTCTCTCTTAAAACTGCTGGGAATGGTGTCATTCTATTCACTAATCTAACCTATAGGCTTGCCGTGCTGTTTGATAGGAAGCAGAAGATAGCAACCAACCAACCAAACAAGTAATTCAATCAATAAATACAAAAACCAACCGACTTATATACATCCACAAAGAACATTTACATCTCTCCTTTTTGACTCCTCTTGTGAGTGCAATTTTGCTTCTCATTTTGAAACCTTCTGGGCTCCTGCATTCATTTCTACCTCAGTTTTGTTACATTTCTCTTGGAAAGTAAAGTAGGATATTGGAAGTGGACGTGGACACACACACACACACACACACACACACACGCACAAATAGCTTGCCAAACATGTTACTTTGTTTTCTTCCATCTTTTCCCATAAATCTAGTTTCTAAATACATCAGTCTTCCTGCTTACTCCTACCTAAGTCGGCCCCCCACTCCAATAGCATATGTGCATTTTTCTTAATTTCTCATTCCTCTCTTGCTCCCCACCAAGTTGTTCTTTGTATCCTTTAATGCTTTATGTGCAACTTTTCATTGATAACTGACAAATGCTCGGCAATGCCTCTGAACAGACACAGTGTAGGCTGTAGCTTTCCAAGGCCACTGCCTGTACTTAAGCAGAACAGCCTGGCTTTTTGAATGTATTTTTCCTGTTACTTTTTTTTTCTTTCCTTCCTTTTTTTAGTTGAGACATGCAGTAACAAAACTGTTGCAAAGCACTGGCATTTTATGTATTCAAAAAGTGATGTACATTTTTTTAAATTTTAAATAAATGCAATGGGAAGCCCCAAGAAAGTTATTTCTGTTATTGTTTTTTTTTCCTTCAAATATTTTTACTGATTTCATCCACAATGTCAATTTCTCTGAAACACAACATAGAGAAAGTTAATAAGAACTTCATGATATCTCTGATATTTTATGATGTTTGATCATTACTCCTAGTTTTTTCTTATTTTTCATGTTCCTAAAAACTGAACCAGAATTTAACTTCCTATGATATTCTATGAATTAAAACTGTGCTTAGTATAAAAATTCCATAGTAAAAAGCAGTGCCTTTCATTAAGGATACAAAAAATAATATTTAAGTACATCCTCTGCTTTTCACAAGTGAATAAATGCTACAGTTATGTTCTGGCTCTACCCTGCACACCCCTTATTGTAAGGCGATTCTAATATCCCCATTAACTTGTAGGTTCATATTGATCTCACTGACAAGTTTACTTTTGCACAGTGCTGACCTATTTTCTGTCTTTTAGACATTACATTTCATTTCCGCCAACATGCTGTGTTCACTTAAAAACAACCGGCAAGTTTTGACAAACCCAGTCTTATTTAGACAACTTTGGAAAATCCAATATTGACCCATATTTTTTGTGGCTATTAAGAGTTAATGCCAAATATACGACTGCACTATTGTGTTTTACACTTGTCTATAAAACTAAAAATAAAGTCATACATATTGGCTTTTAGCTTTAAATGACTTAAAAATTACTTTGAGACATGAGTGGTCAAAAATCCATGTATTTAGGCAGAAGCTGAAGTTGTGTGTGAATTTCATTTAGCCTCACGAATTCTAGGATTTGATCTCTTAGGAAATTGGGCATGCTGAAGGCATGAAGATCTGTTGGGGGAGATAAGGCTGACCTTTGAGTAGATAGTGCTCTCTTGTGATGCTTCGATTCTGCGTGACAGCATTATGAGCTCTTCTATGGACTCACCTAATAATGAGCTCTTTTCTGACCATCCCTTCTGGAGCTTGGGTGGGGGTGGGATACCACATCCTCAGTAGTGAATGTGTGCAATCAGTGATAGTACAACTGAGGAATCGGACTTCATACTCTTGGCCTCTGTGTGACTGCTAAGAATTTGCAGAAGGCTACTAATGAAGGTAAGGTAATGAGCCAGTCTAAATCCCTCACCGTCTGGCCAGGGGATTTGAGCCAGTCCACTTAACAGCCCCTAATTCTCTTCTTCACAACTGCAATAACATTTCTAACAGGGACAAAAAAGCCAGTGAAGGAAACTACTTCAGAAGGATCAATAGAAATTCAAGAGGTAGTTCATAATAACCTTATGTGTGACACAAATGGAAATACTCTACACTTCTGGCATGCTTCTCACCAAAATATTTAGAACATCAGTGACAATATGGAAAACTTTGCTGACTGAGCTGACCAATGGAATGTGAAGGCAGTATACTTTAAGGCTATTTACTTTCACACGGAATGTTTATCTATTAGTCAGTTTGTATTCTACTCAAATGCAGATAGACGGGTATAATGTTTTCTTGTGCATTTGAAACCTATCAAGGAGAAAATAAACCATTCCACTAAAATATATAGGCCAAACACCATCTGGGCAAGTGATAAAAGCTATCCAGAGGCTGTGCTATGTAAAATAGCAAGGTCAATTTACATGGGTTGCATAGTACTTGGCTATGCAGTTTTCAAAACACTACATCCAAAAAAGTCCAAATTAATTCCTACAATAGGTCTTTGTAAATTTAAATATATTTGTGGGTTGGAAAATGTTTTCGAGGCA
>NW_017732275.1:206106-323595 GCF_001890085.2 Hipposideros armiger
AGTGGTGCATAGGCACTTTGTACTTTAAATCAGAAATAGCACAAATTCAATAGTTCTTTTAAAGATACTTACAAAAGACCACAAATGTAATCTTTAGTTCCAAGAGAACTGTTTTAGATGTTAACTGTGAAGAATTTAATCACAAAATTAGTAAGTGATATGAAGCTATATCAAGAGTAAAAGTACAACGAAATCTTGATTTCAGATCATGAATACTTCTGAAATTTAGAAAACAGTAAAGGAATAATTTTGGATTAAGTAGCAGTGATTTACAATTTGCTAAGCCCATTGTGGGAGTGTTTAAAAAGATAGTGCAGTTTCTATTTTTGCTCTCTATATTTTTACTATCTACTTTGTGTTGTTTAATACATGAATGGAGTGCTTCCTCATGTAATACAACTGTTACTAATTTCTGCACAAAGAAGACTAAATACTCCATATCATTTGGACGTACTGAAAAATGGTACATATATTAATCAAAATGCTTGCTATTTTATCAGATACTCTCAAAAACATGTAAAAAAAACCCTCATTTTTGTTTCATTGTATTCAAATGATTTTACAAAAAAACCAAACCAGTGTTTAATTGATCATTGTACCATACTATTGTCAAGTTAATGTTATTAAATTATAATATTGGGAAATTATCTAAGAATGAAATAATCAGTTCATACTGTATTTGCCCTAACATGTACATTTATAAGACATTGTTTTTGTCTTTTTCCATATCTACTTGTTACCATTCCTGACCTCACCCACATGCAGATAACACATTTTGTGTCTCCCTTTCAACTATCACTGTGATGCTAGAGAATACTATAGTATATGGCACACATGGCTGTTTGCTGCTAACTGAAGATGGTGGAAGGTAACTATGCACTCTTCACTGTTCCAGCTCCATCTAGATACCATTAACCTACTTTTTGTCTGTCTCCTTTATGTAGCCTTGGCCTAGACAGTGGTTCTCAAACTTTAACATCATAAAAATTACCTGAAGAAGCTTTGTAAAAATAAAGTTTGTTGGACCACACCCCCAGAGATTCTGACTCAGTAGATAGAGTAGGACTCTACATTTTTATTAAGCAGACAGATATAGCCCAAAATGCTGGTTTAAGGACCACTGCATAGGGATAGAAAAGTTTTGTTCCAACAGATCTCCAGTTCCATGGGAAATTTAAGAAATCATCTGGGGCTGAATCATCTTGGTCATTCCCTTAGTGAGCTAAAAGTGATTTACTACCACCCAGAAATTAAGAGAAGGGAAGCAGTACTGTAAACATCATTTAAATCATTGGTAGCCATAAACAATTACTTAAGCAAAAAGGTTTGGATTCTAATCAACTTTGCCATTGAATGCTGTGCAACTCAGTTTGAAACATGGAACTTTAATAAACGATGGTGTCATAAAAATGAATAGAAGTCACAGATGTGATAAAAAGATGATGCATACAAGGGCCAGCCATAGTGGCTCAGTTGGTTAAAAGCTCACTCAAGAGTGCGAGCTCTAAGCAACAGGGTCGCCGGTTCAATTCCCGGCCTGAGCTGAGCTGCCGATGAGCTACCAACAGGTGGCAGGATGGCTCAGCTAAAACAAACAAACAAAAAAAGATGATGCATACATAGCTTAGATCACTTTTTACCCTCATCTTTTCAATCTCAATCAATTTTAGTGAAAAATTCTGCAAGCAAAAGAAATTATGAAAATATAGCACAGCTAATAAGGTACTATAATGTTAATACTACATTTATATTAAACTACCTTATTGTATTATATCATATCACCTGACACTTAGTCAAATTATTCTAATAACGCCAGGAGAAAGGTTTAAGACTTCATCTAAATACAAGTCACATTAGGTAACGAAATATTCACTCAGTTCAATTTAATTCACTTCATCTGCACATTTCTGTAAATAGTAAGTAATAAAGATACATCATTAACAGGGCAGTTATCATGAGCCTTAGAAAATCATTTCTACCAAGTCTTAATAAGCTAACCTATTTCTACTATATATGTGAGTGTGCGCGTGTGTGTGTGTGTGTGTGTGTGTGTGTGTGTGTGTATATATATATATATATATATATATATATATATATATATATATATATATACACACAGAGTCCATATATATATGGACTCTGGTGTATGCTAGTTAAATAACTGACTTAAAATTAAGCCTGGATATATGAAAGCTCTGTATGTTCCTCTCAATTTTGTTGTGAACCTTAAACTTTGCTTTTAAAAAGCAAAGACTTAATTAAAAAGTTGAATCTAGATTAATAAACTGATATCTTACTATATAATAAAGTTTTAAGTGGCACTCGAGTCATGGCCAAAATGACAGAATTGT
Source organism: Hipposideros armiger (assembly GCF_001890085.2). Taxonomy (NCBI): domain Eukaryota; kingdom Metazoa; phylum Chordata; class Mammalia; order Chiroptera; family Hipposideridae; genus Hipposideros; species Hipposideros armiger. The sequence goes on from NW_017732275.1 coordinate 208,458, forward strand.
CTTTCCCAACTACTGAAATGGAAGACTGCCTAACCTCTTCCTGACAGTGACATTTACATTACTACCTAGCGCTAGTTACTTTCCTGATCAAAGTCGAACAGTTTCAATTACCTGTTCTCTATGTGGTTTTCAAAATTGGAGGATCCATATCTGTACTATTTCTTTTATTTTTAGAAAACATGCTTCCCTTTCTGGCGAATAAGGTGGGGTGCTCAGATAGGAGCCTCTTAAAGGATAGAATTCATACAATTAGGTAGCAATACTCTTAAATATACTAGATGAGTTAACTCTATGCTATCTAAAATCCCATTGACCCAATATGTATGTCGCTGTTACCAATTCTGGGAGATGGACCCCCAGAATGCCTTTTTATATTTTATTTACTCTTCCTGGTGTTCTTTATGATTTCGGACTTTAAAAAAAGGATGAAGGAGGCGGGAAAGGCTGAGATTGAAGAAGGTCAGAAAGAACAGAAATGAACTAAATGGATTTTATCACTAAGTAGTGGTTTATTTTTATTTACCATAACATTGGTCCAATATCTTTATTTTACCTAAAATGAAACTTATAAAAATATGCTTACTATCTTCAGAACAACAATCCAAATGTTGTGAGGGTGAACAATATTGGGGAGGTAAAGGAAACTTAGTGAAATAGAATTAAATACCTTTTCAAATGATTTGGTGAGTGCAGCTATGATGGAGATCTTCTAAGCTATCCTTTCTAATATATGGAATATGAAAAAGTTACATGTCAGTGGCAGTTATTAGGGTTTTTGGAATGGCAAATCTAATAAACAAATATCTTCAGTTGGGGAGCCAAAATTTTAAGGTTATTATTGTTTATAGATACCTGGTCTCAATTAATAAAAAACTAATAATTTTTAAGAAAAAAAGTCGAATAAAAATGAACAAATGAATATAAAGAAAAATAAGTAGGTAACACTGTTTCTACTACAAGGTCTCATAATGCTAAGACAAAAATATTTCATTCTAATGAAATAATAATCTTTATGCTTGAAAATACAGATTATACTAAATAAGATACATTGGTAGATATTTAAGATTCTCTGTACTATAAACATCTATATATAGAGAGAAGTAATGAATTGAATTTACATTATTTAAACACATTATGACTTTCACAACTCAAAATATTATTAAGGAAAGATAATGAGGCAAATATGAGTTCTATATCAGCACAGATACACATAATAAAGGGTGAATATATTATATCAGTTATTATAGTAATGAGAATAACTACCATTTTCAGACATTTATGATGGACTTGGGCACAGTGTTAAGTGCTTTATTTATCTTATTGTATCTTTCCAACAGTCTTGGGAAGTAAATGTTCATTTTGCAGAGGAGAAAACTGTAATTTAGAAAATGCAGTAGTGAAACTGATAGTAAATGTTAGAACGTGAATTTTAACTCAATTCTATTGACTCAACGACCATGCTCTTTACCATTACATTATATTGTCTAAGGTGCCAATTGACCTAATATACATGTGCCACAGTGATTAAACATAGAAATGACTGTTAGGCCTTGTTCAGAAACCATGATAGTGTCCTTAAAAAAATAAGAGTAACATAATATACTATATTGGGCGCCAGAAATTTTGGACTTCAGTTTTGATCTATCAGACTGAACTCTTAGTCAAATTTTTACCATTGTTTAAGTAATAACAGTATGCATTTATTGGGTATACCATGCAGGGTAGTGCCAACTTCACCTGCAATTATTCCCCACAATACTACCCTTGAGTTAGTGCATTATCATTATCTCCAGTTTCTAGAAGGAAGCAAACTTTTGAAAAGAATATTATAAAGATAAATGAACCTTGTACAACTGCTTAAAAGAAATATACTTTCAAATTTCCCCCTCATCTTCAACTATCATCATACTATTAAAAATATAAGTTATACTAAAAGGAGATACTTTATTTCTGCCTTCAAGAAATTTATCTGAGAAATGTCTTCTGAAATAGAGATATTCTCCAATTTCCAATCACAAAGGCAATTCTATGTAAAAAGGTAAATACAGGATATTATGTTCAGAAATGTGTATCACTGCATTTGATTCTCTGGTATATCCAACTATGTTGAGAGGTCGCTTGTGTCTGGCTATTGTCATTGTGGCAATGGCAGGAGCTGGACTGCAGAGTCAAAGAATATGTGCAATTCCTCTTTTAAATGTGAGTTAAATCAACACAGTTAACGCTCACCTCCAAAAACAGAGGAAAAGAAAATCAAAATGGGAAACTTTGAATCAATTGATTTCACCAAGATCTCAGTGATGCAGATGATGCCAGAAATAACTTTTTTTTTTCCCTACTCTATTCTGTGCTGGAATCAGACATGAAAGACGTCTGCTGCACATTACCTCTGGGAAATAGTGAAGATCTTTTCAAAATTTTCTTTTTTCAGAACTTACTTAATTTTTTCCCACTAAGTATTTCAAGTAAATATAATAAGCAAAAAATAAACATTTGGAAAATATTGTTCTGAAGGTAGTAAAATAAAAAAAACCTTTTACTTTTTAAATAATGCTGTACTATATTTCAAAGTTCAAAGAATAGAGATTATACTAAAAGTCACATCAGGTCAAAATGATGGTAGGCTCCTTTTTAAATTACAAGTTCATATCTTAAACTAACCTTTTGTCATTCTCTATAATGTGCTGTTTTATATTACTTTGCCAAACACTGATAGGTTTTGTAAACTAAGAGTTACTTCACTTACTTTCAAAGACAAATGTTTGCTTAGTGTCTACAAATGTGTGCTAACTGTAGTCCCTCAGACATCCATTAGTGTTTAGAATTTGCACTTAAGGAGGACAATGGCATTGTAAATGAAAATGACCAGTAGCCAAAGGGAACATATAATTGTTTGTAATTAAACAAAAGTGTTGCTGAGTTAATCAAATTCACATCTTAATATACTTTAAAGTATTGCTGTCTTGTCAAAATGAAGACTTCAGTTTTCTGTCTCTTTGGAATGTTTTGTGTGTGTGTGTTTTTTTTTTAAAATGGGTAATGAAAACTAAGCAAATTATACCACTGAGAATTTTTAACCGACTTAAGTACAACAAATAAACCAAGTATATTTTGATCAAAGTTTTCATTGGAATCCCCTTTTAATTTTCACAAGTTTCGTAATTAACAGTTTGTATAGCCTATTTATAGCTTTGCTCTGCCATGCCCTGTGCTGTTCATCTCATTTTTTTTGAATTACAACACAAACATACTGAGACATTACATCCTTCCCTTGGTAACTGAATCAGTCATTTGAGACATCACTGACTCGAAAGAATTCTTATGGGAGAAAGAGTTTTTAGTGTCATTTTATTTGAATTTTTCATTTGATTAAAGGTGAGTCTAAATGAAACAAAAGAGCTTGACATGTTGACTGCCTTACCAAAGTAAAGTGACTGACAATGATTTTGCAGCAAATCATATTTCTAGAACCTGTAGAACATTATCTAGTTTGAGTGGACTGTCTCTTAGTTTTTCTAAACCTAAAGGACTTATCAGGTTTTTCTCTTAGGGGGGAAAAAAAAAGGCAGAGCGATAAGAAAATTTAAAGTTATGTCAAACAAATTACATTTTAGTTATTAGTGGATAGTTTGTAAATATCAAAGATCCACTTATTGTAGTGCTCAGAGCTGCATTTGCATGCTGATGAAATGCAGGCGGAGGGGCTGTGAACTGCAGGGTTATCTCCAGTGCAGCAGTGGGGAGCTCCGGAATCAGACTGTGGAGCATCTGACCGACTCAAGAGTCCAAGCTGCAGACCTCTTCTATTCACTTTCTTTACAACAATTAAAATATGCAAAGTGATAATTTTCCTTAAGTAGCCTTAAATGTGCGATCTATTTAAATGTGAAGAAAATTGCCTGAAGCTTCTGGTGTGAGGGACAAAAAAGAATAAATTATGCAAATAGCAGAAAAGGACTCTACCACTTGAACGCCTAATTTTCCTGTAATAAGCATACTGTTTCATTTAATTTTTTGCCTCTTATTAAAAGTGACAGTTCTTTTGCACTGTCTGATGGTTATATCTGACACAAGCTAGGGAAATGACTGCTAGACTAAATGCTAAAGCATTTTGGTAGCTTTTTTAGATGATGGTTACATTCACAAAGTAATTATGCACTGAAGAGTAGAGAAATAAGGTTTAATTACACAGTAATCGCTTCTGATGGACACGGCAGAAGTGTGAACACCGCCAGACTGCAATCCATCAATGACAAACCCCTGGCCACTTTTAATTCCTCCTCATTTGCATCATAACCTCCGCACCAAGTTGCACAAATGCTGTTAAATGTTAATAGGAGCTGTCTCTCCACTCAAAATGAATGCTTAAGCTGTTTCATTTTTTTTCTCCTCCACCTCAGACCTTCAAAACCAGCTCCTCTCTGAGAGCAGGCATTAAGCACAGAGCATGGTGCGTGGTCACTGTTGTGCTAATTGGGAGCAACACTTAAAGTTTTATCTCTCAAGCGCTAATAATGCACACTGCTGACAAACCAGTGAATAAGTAATGTACTTGGAGGAGAGGGGGGAAGAAAGGCATGCCTAGAATGAAAAATGCAGTTGGGACCGTTGTTCAGTGACTAGCTATTTGATTAGGCCCTGTAGTCATATTTAATCCAGATCCTTAGGGAACATAGACAAAATTACATCTTCATCTCATCAAACATTCAGCTATATTTAAGCATTCAGCTGATCAAGCTTTTATTGTTTCTCTTGCAGCAACACAGAGACAATGTTGTCCTGCATTCTACAATTCCAGAAGCTGGCGGAAGAAAGACCCTAAAAGCCTTAGGTTAGGGAATATGGTTAAAGATTCCCAGTGGCAAAGGAATGAAATAATTTTAGTCACCATTCTAATATTCGAGTTGATGAAAACTCCAAACTTCAATTCTATTTGTACAGTCTTTAATACTCAATCTCATTTTCCCTATTAAAAAAAAAATGTGCTTCTCTCTACCTTGTCTTTAAACTCAGTCCATTTCCTGGGACAGGTCTACATCATTAAACTGCAGATGGTTCTTTTTCTATTAAGCAGCAGGTATCATTCTTGTCTTGACAGGAGGAGGCTCCACCTGCTGCTGGCCCACCAATACTTCCAGCTGACTGCTTTGCAGAACAGGAAAGGTAATTTGTAAGCAGTGTGCTAAGTTTAACAGTAGACTCTAAGAAGTGACAAAAGAGCCATTTTCTGCATGAAGATTGAGAATTATCAACACCTTTCGGTGCATAATAGTTAAGCCTTTATCACTTGAGGAGCTGCTGATAAGGTTAAGAACACTAGACAAACTGCTCATTAGTGGAAAGGTTTGCCTTTTACATTAAAGACTGCTGGGTACTGAAGTTCCTCTCCTGAGCAATACATCCCTGGCATTTGAAAAGAGTGAGCTGATCAGCGTACATAAATGAATATGGAAAAGGAGGCCTGGAATGTTCTAATGATATTAGTGAGGTTTTTCTCAAGCTTAGGGAATGATAAGCCTGTTAAATGTGTTCAAAAGCTATGTGATCTGGTAGGTAAGGCCCTAGATTAGAAATCATAAGACCTATACTCTGATCTATAGTTTACCACCAACTACTTGTGTGACCTTGGGTCAGTAACTTATATTTATGAAAACTAAAACATAAGACGATTCAAATATGGAATAACAACTCACTAGGCTGCGCTGATAATCCGAATCAGTTGCAAACGTTTCACACACTAAAATACTGGCAATAAATATATGAAAGAAAAGATTATTTAGGACTCATTTATTTTATGACGGTGAGTTGGATTAGGGATTACAAACTAGAATTTATTTCATTCCTTTCAGAGTTCCTGTGTGACCAGAGGAATGAAATTTTATTTCTATATCCCTACTATAGAGTTTTCATATAAATTAGAAATGGTAAATAACTTCCTTGAAGGCAATTTATAATATTGCACCTAGTTTAAGCCTCCAAAGAATCATACAAAGTGGGTAATATTAACCCTATTTTAAAGATGAAGAAATTGAAGTTCGGAGTCTAAAGTACTTGCTCGGCCACAGATGTGTGAGCAGCTATGGTGGGGTTTGAGCCCAGCTCTGTCTGATTTTAAAGTCTGTGGTTAGCCATGTTTTTTAATCGAGTTCCATTTGTGCAGAGCATAGCAACACAAACTGAGTCTGCTTCTTTTCCATCCCTCTCTGGCTGCATGACTTTAGTCCTATTCATCAATCTCTCTTTCTTTTGCCTACTTAACATGTTTATAAAATCCCATAAGGGAGAGCAAGGTTTCACTTCCATCACATTAGAAACAGCTTAGCCTACTGATGACATCAGGCCAATACTGAGATGGCCTTAAAAACAAATACAGCTTTCTACTTAATGTGTTGAGCTTAAGCATAACATTTAAAATCTCTATGCCCATCTCAAAAATTCTAGATATATCAATGAAGCTGTTCTTGCCACCTGTCAATGAAATATACGTGAGCAATGTTCCTTTCAAACATGTATGTACCTACATATCACCCCAAGTACTTCTGTGCACAATGGAGGTAAAGTGTGCTGGCCTGAGGCAAAACTGTTTTGTTCCCACAAGAAAATTCTTTGTTTCTTCAGTGGCAATCCCTACTCCCCTCAGGGATGAAAGTAAGCCAATATTAAGAGAAAAATTAAAATAATAATAATGGTAATAAATAAAAAAGAACAACAGCTTTCAGCACTAGTTCCTCATTGCTACATCAGGCTGAAGAAGGAACAGGTGAGGTAAAGGATTCAAGAGGAGAGTCCCTAAAAAGCACCGCTAAGGGAAGAGAGTGTACAAACCTAAGAAGAAGCAATTGTACTAGCAGGGAGAGGTATATGTGAGTATGCATGCATATGGAAAGAAAAAGAAAAGAAAAAAAATTATATATACATATACACACACACACACACATAAATATATGTGTGACTATATGTGTGTGTGTGTGTGTGTGTATTCTTTCTGATATATCAGTAATCTGTATTTTGATGCATGCATCCTAGCTAGCTTCCTTACAGGCCTACCTTAGGCACTTCTGAGATATGTCAAGCTACTAAAGTTTGCCCTGTACAAATAGGCATAGGTCCCCAACCCTCAACCCAGCTGGTCTCTACTCCAAGGATTCTGTGTTTCAGGATCTGTCAACAATAATAAGTAATCAAGGTACTTTCTTTTCCCTTTGAATTACTGCCACAGTAGAATCACAATTCCAGCTCTGGCTTAAGATTGTGCTGCCAGCCTATGGGTTAACCATTTACAGATTTTTTTTTTCCACAGAGATTTTGCATGGTCATAAAATTAATACAATTATAATTTCTTCTTTAATGTCTGTCTCCACTTCCAGATTATAAAGTCCTTTAAGTCACTCTGTATTGTATACCACGGTATTCCCAATGCCCAGCAGGGTACCTGGACTCCTTCAGGACACAAAAGCTATAAAAATCTTTATAAGAAGATGGCGGCAAGCAAGGATCAGGGAAATAATACGAAAAGATCCCTTAGTAATTTCCAACAGTGAAAAGAGTGAGAAAGAGAAAGCTATATGAAGATGTACTGGAAACCTGCGCTCTGATGTTTTGGGAAGAGCGATCAGTGACAGAGAAAACTGGCCGTGAGTGACTCAGATTCACGGCCCTTGTCTTTTAACCATAGTGAAAAGAATCCTATTGCAAATATGTGAATATTGAGGACTGAGCCCCAAATAGCAGGAAGGAAAGATGTCAAAACTGGTTTAGACATGAGACAACAAAGATGAAAACCATAAAATTATATTGAAACAAATTGTCGATTTACCGTTTTTAATATAAATGACCAACCATTTACGGCCAAAATGCATACAGCAACAAACCTGATATCATGTGTTAATTACTTTTGAAGTGTTTTTTTTGTTTTGTTTTTTTTTGCTACAATACACAATTTTATATAATCTCTTGCCCATGTGGCATAATCATCTACTCATACATTCAAACTAGAGAAAAAGTTAAGGATAAATTTGAATTCATGATTCTCAATTACAATTGAAAACTACTTAAATATAGCTCAATATTATGTTATTAATCTGTATTATGAGGACAATTTCTCCAAGTACATGCTATGTGGTAAAGTCTGGCATGAGTTAATCTATAAGTCTGTATTAGTTCTGTTCTCTTATACCAGCATCGTAAAGGGTCCAGTGTACTTACAGATCCCTGAATCAAAGGCATTGTACAAGGAGAAGGTGGTGCACATATCATTAACCTTTCTGCGCTTGTTTCCTCATCTGTAATATGGGGTTAATGATATTTCTGTACCTCAAAAGAATGTTGTGCGAATTAATGTTTGTAAAGCCCTTTAAGATCCACGGATGAAAGATGCCATAAAAGTCCAAAGGTGATAATATTATAGTTATTGAAATTGGAAACACCAATAATGCTGGGAACTGAATATATATTTGGTTGCAAGGCACCCCATGCATTATGAATTCACAGGCACTTACAGAAGCTTAGTTTCAAAATTTATATATATATATATGAATCCTGAAGAGACATTACCTATATGTTAATAAGCCAAATGGATGTAATTTGTTCTTAGCTGGCAAAAAAACCCAGTATCACAGTCCACATTTTTTCCATGTTTCTTTATAGAAAGTACTGCAGTAGAATACTTTGGATCTATATTCAAAATCATATAATGTCAGAATGGTCTATTTAGAAAGAAGTAGTAAATTACATGTTAAAAATGCTAACAGGATTTAATGGAATCATTATCTGCACCTCTCTTAATACTCCTGTATTTTTTCATTTACATTTTGAATCTACTTGAATAGTTTATACATATTAAGCATAAAACACCTAATAGCAATCTTTTTGAAAATGAAAAATAATACAAATTATCAGTTGTCACCTGTTTGTCTGAACTAATTCTAATGTATGTATTAAATAATTTTCTAAAAGTTCCAAAAGGCACTTTATTTAATCACTATAATATAAAAAGGAAAATAAGTTTTCTAATACAGTAACTATATTTTAAAAATATCTAAGTAGCTCATGAGATATTTATGTATCTACATAGCTATCCATTCATTTATTCACTCACTTAACAATTTATTCATTCCCTTAATAATAGTGCTTATTTATGCTACATACAATATAATAATTTAAAAATACAAGTTGTACAACATATGTAAGTGTGAATGTGTGTAGGTTCACATGTAGAGAAAACAGTCTGGAAACATATGTATCATTCCATTATCAAACATCATAATAATTACCTCTAGGAAGTGGTTTGGGATTAATAAAGAAGAGCTTTCGTTTTTTTTTATTTTAAAGAATTCACTATTGCTTGATCTTGTTACAAAAAGCATGTGTAACTTTTTAATTTTTAAAAGCTACATTCGCAGAATCAAAAATAGGTTTGAAGGACTATTTCAAGACTACAAAATAAAAGTGAGGATTGCTGAGACAAAACTAAAGAAGTAAAGCCAGAATTTAAATAACATACTAAATTTATTGTCAAACTGGCTGAAAAGGAAGGACAGATTGTTAAAGGGAGGACTCATTACCCTTGATTATAGTTTAGGGGAATTAACATGCACATGTGTTTTTGTTTTTTCAAGACACATCTTAGAGACTTTCTGAGATTTAATTAGAAGGAATGCAATTTTGTCTTTTAATCCATTGAAGCATGATTTTCAACTAAGTAGAAAAAAGGTTAACTTCAAATGATAGTGGCAAACCAGTCAAGGAAAAACAACAGAGTTCACAATTAAGTCAAGGAGTCAAACAAACGTTATATTTAGAAAGTCAAGAGCTTTGTTTTGGCTGCTTTAGAGGTTTTCTCCAATTTATGGGAGGTTCAAGGTTACCAAGCTCAGCATCTGGAGCTCAAAGTCATTCCAGAGTTTACTCAATATTAGAGTTCAAAGATTTAAATGTGTATCACAATGGAAAAATTTGAAACCTGGGACTACTGACTTTATGAGTATAAGTAAATTACAGTAGAAGGTCACATGGGCCAGCATACCTCTAGACAGCTAATAAGCAGAGAAAGCTATATTTAGAGGTTTAAAATCAAGAAACTAAAACATGTTCAATGTCTTACCAAAAATTGTAGGTTCTTACATGCATATTTATAAACAAGACATTTGCTAGAAAATATGAATAATACGTAAATAGAACTGAGATACTGTGTGACTTGAATTCCATTTCTTCTACACTAATAATTGTTCTTATATTACTTTTTGTTTCACCTCTGCTCTTGATTTTTTGGCTTCATCATACTGTTCTTTTACAGTTAATATTTAGAAAGACCGAGTATTTAGATAAAGTACAATAGAAATGCAAGAAGCCAGTGACATTTTTAATCTTTTTACTTTGATTAGTTACACAAATATATTGACTTATTTTCTTACACTCTTCCAGAGTTTCTTGTAGATGGGTGAATAACATTGTGTGTTAGTGTCATTACTGATTTCCAGCAGAATATTTTGGATTGTAATGAAGAAATCAGTTCCTAGTATAGTGTATAACAAATATCAATGGCCAGTAAACATTAATGAATGCATGAATTGCTTGTCAGTACACTCATAATGAAATTAAATGGTTGGCTTACCCATATGAAGCAAGTTGTGGAAAAGGTTAACTCCTCTGAAGTCTACAGCTTTCCACTCAAGTTACCCTTCCTTTTCTTCCTTTTCATTAAAAAATTTAAGTTTTCTTGTGTAGAAAAACTTTGTAATTAGTCCGTCATATACTGAATTTAACTCTCCAAGGACATGAAAAATATAGTGAATACCAAACACCGATCTTTTTAATTACACCTTTTCTTTCTAATTACACCTTCACTAATTCCTCTTTCTCTCAACCCGTTCTGGTTATTTTCTGAGGTTCTAGCCACAATTTTCCGCTTTTTCTATACCTGCTTCTATGATCTCTTCCACTGACTCCTCAATTGATATTTCCAGTCTCAAATATTCAACTGAGTAGTACACATCCTTATTAATCTGTTTATTCGTTCATTCATTCATTCACTCATTTATTCATCAAAATTGTTTTTGACTCCAGCTTGCCCCTATCTATCTCAATAAGGCAGTCAAAGTAATCCTGCAAGTCCAATCATGTCAGTGCCCTGCTGAAAACCCTCTAATGATACTCCATTTCACTTAGCCCTTACAGTAAGTAGTCCACAAGCCCTGTTCTCCTCCTCCCTCTTAAATCCCTGATGTCATCTAATATAACTTCTCATTTGTTCTCTCAGCCACCTTCACAAGTTACACTCCTGCTTAAGAACCTTTACACTGGCAGTCTCTTGGAACACTCATCGACATGGCGCAGTCCTTCACCTTCACCCAGCCTTGGATTAATGTTACCTTCGTAGCATGACTTCACCGATTCACCACCTTTAAAAATGAAACCCTTGAGGGCCGGCCGAGTGGCGTGTTGGTTAAAAACTGGCTTGGGACGCCAGAGGGCCCCGGTTCGGATCCCACATATGAGGGCCAGTGACACTGCCCTCCACAGCTAAGATGCTGAACAATAGCTCAACCTAGAGCTGGGCTGCCCTGAGTCGCTGGGGACGGCATAGGCTGCAGCCCCTGTGGCAGTGGGTTGCCATGGGCTACCGTGTGTAGCCAGCAGCCAGCGTAGGCGGCCAGCAGCCACAGGGAGCGGCCGTCCAGAAGCCAGCGACTGATCTGCCTCACCAGGGAAGAGTGCAATGATGGTGCCAACTTGGGCCAGTGAAACAACGTCCTCCACAACTAGACGGAAGAACAAAATGACAGCAACTTGTCTGTTCCCCATTCCCCAATTCCCCAATTAAAAAAAAAAAATCTTTAAAAAAAAAAAATGAAACCCTTGACTCAATTACTTCTCAGCCCCCTCCTGTGCTTTGTCTTCACTGCACCAATCACCCTCTAGCATAAAGGTTGGAAAAGAATTGCCTGTGGGCCAAATCCAGCCTGTCACTGGTTTTTGTAAGGTTTTACTGGAACACGGCCTAGCTAGTCTTTTAATTATTGTCTATGGCTTCTTCTGTGAGACAATGATAGAGTTGTTAGAACAAAGACTACCTACCTGGCTCACAAAGCTTAAAATATAAACTATCTGCCTATTTACAGGAAAAGTTTGCCAACCATTGTTTTCACATATCAAAGAACAGGCAGGTTTATTTGTTTTGGTCACTGTTTTATTCATTGGTTTATTTGTTTCATTCATTGCTATATCTCTAGGTGCCTAGAGCAGTGCTCAGCATAGAGTAGGTGCTGGAAAACCATTTGTGAGTAAATAAATGAATCTCCTAATAGGTGCCAAATATGTGCAAGGACCAGAGTATGTAGAGGTTTTATTCTCCCTCCAATGTCCTTGCAATCCTACTACATTTTCCTGTTCAATTTTTCTCCCTCAGTAAAATAACACAAAATAAAAAACCAATGAGAACTATTTCACATCTTCTCAGTCTTTAAACCTCAAACACCTGCTTTCATTTTCATTCTAACCAACGACACTGCTCAATATTTACCTGTCAAAACAGAAGCAGTCAGAAGAGAACCACATCATATTTCAACAATTATATATGCCCACCTATTTGTGTTTGTCCCTATATCTTTGTCTTCCTTCATGTTAAAGTGGCTGACCAGTTCCATATCCCCCATAAGCTAAAGCCCCTTTTTTTCTACTCCCCTTAATAACATAGCTCATCATAAAAGTATTTTATACTTGCTGTTGCCACTTAATCACCTCTCATTCTTAACTCACTATAATAAGATTTCCATCCCTACCACTCCAATGAAAACTCACTAATCAAGTTGCCAACAATCTCTATCAGGCCAAAGCCAATGTTCAGTTATCAGTTCTCTGAGCATTTGGCAGAGTTGATCATTGCTTCCTTCTTAAAACACTTTCTTCTCTTTCTATCCAGGACACCACATTCTTCTGTTTGTCTGTCTATCTATGTATACATATTGTTTTTAGAGATCCAACTGTTAAATATTTACTAGATTACTACTGTTCTGTCACCACTCTGAAGCCTGAGGAAGTAAGAAAAATAAGTGTTTAAAGGAAGCTCAAGAAAAGAGAACTACAAGTGGCGTGTTGGTTAGGAGTTGGCTTGGGACACCAGCTCTGAGCAGCAGGGCCCTGGTTTGGATCAAAATGAGGGCAAGTGATGCTGCGCCCTCTACAGCTAAAGATGGTGAACAACAGCTTGACCTGGAGCTGGGCAGCTGTGAGTCACCGACAATGGCGTAGGCTGCAGTGGGGCTGGCCGGCAGCGGGTGTGAGGTTCCGTGAGTTGCTGTGAGCTGCTGTGAGTGGCTGTCCAATGACCGGCAACCGATCTGCCTCACCTGGGAAGAGCGCAATGATAATACTGACATGGGCCAGTGAAGCAACGTCCTCCACAACTAGACTGAAGAACAAAAGGACAGCAACTTGTCTGTTCCCCAACACTGTTCCCCTCCCCCAATTCCCCAATATAATCTTTAGATAAAAAAAAAACAAAAACAAAACCTACCTAGGAAGGGCCATCTAAAAGGAGCTATAACTTTTGGTACAGGGATACAGGAAGTCTTTGGCAAAGAGGTTGAAATAGGAGGGAGAAAGGAAAATAAATACGTTGACCTCATTCATCTCTCCCTTCCATTTCTCCCCAGGATTCCTCATTTGGACTGAACTCAAGTAAAAGTCAAAGGGCAAAAGACCTTGTTCTGCAGTCCTTATAGCTTAGCCTCCTAGAGCATAGAATGAGATGGAGAACAGTAGAGTGGATTTGGAAGACAGAAAGAAGTTATTCAGTACAGCACATCACTGTTGCATCTCAACATATATAATTATGCTTAATCAGGTGGAAAATTTGTGACCCTAAGACAAAGGTCACAAATAGTAGGCTGGATAATGGTCCCCGAAGATATTAGGCCCTAACGCCCAGAAACTGTAAATATTACCTGTTTAGAAAAGCGTCTTCACAGATGTGATTAAGAATCTTATTCTGGATTATCTGGGTAGGTCCAAATGCCATCACAAGTGTCCTTATAAGACAGAGTTAGAGGAAAATTGATACATACTCAGAGAAAGTGATGAGAAGACGAAAGCACAGGTTGGAGTGATGCAGCCATAAGCCAAGGAATGCTGGTGGCCACCAGAAACTGGAAGAAGGAACAGATTCCCCTCGAGAGCCTCTGAAGGGAGCACAGCCTTGCTGACACCTTGATTTTGGCCCATTGATACTTATTTTGGTTTTCTGGCCTCCAGAACTGTGACAGAATTAATTTATTTTGTTTCAAGCCATGCAACTTGGGTTAATTTGTTACGGCAGCCACAGGAAACAAATACAAAGCACAAAGTCCCATCAGGTGCCATATTGTCAATTGGGTGATGTCAGTTTTGTCCTATTCCTACCTGTAAATGAGAACATTAATCATTGCCAATATTATTCATATAAAGGAACCCGGGGATATGAGATAGAGTTAACATAAAACATAGTTGCTACAGTCTCACTTCTGTAGCTACAGCTGAGAACTATGTTGTCACAAGGAACTTTCCATGAGATCACAGGTATGAGGTAAAGGCGGCAAAGCAGTTCAAACCAATACAATAGGAATCTGAGCCATCTGCTGCTGCAGTTTACTTATATCTTCTGGACTTACATGGCATCATTTATACCATTTCCATTTTATAATAGAATTGTTCTGTGCACTTCCAATTTTGTGGTTCCATAAATTAGATAATACCAATTACAGATAGGCAATTGGGTTGCACAGTACTTTGGTATCTGTTCAGTTTCTACCAAGTCCAGTAGCAAGTGAGTGACTGCTTTTTCTTCAGAGATTAGTTTGTTAGCAGAAGAGGGCATGACCTTACTCCAAGATTCTACGGGTCTACACTGATTCTCCTACTGGAAATTGCCAGAGGCTCCTACTGAGGGCAAAAGAGCTTGTTATTTAGTCCATGTAGTTTAGCCTCCTGGAGCACAGAACAAAGTGGAGAATTGAGTGGATGTGTCATTCTGCTACAGACACTTCTAAGGCCATTGGGTTTGCCTAGGTCATAAGGCCAAGTTATAGACCTTTTTGTTGCTCCAAAGCCCATTCAAGTCTTGTAACATTGTTACCCACTAAATGCAGGAGAGTAGAATGTCCAAACGTGTTCTGTTTCTTCCAAAATCCAAAAAGGCCCACCATTCACTGTGAAGGGCAGTGCAGCCAAACTCCACGTTAAAGAGGATCTCCTGACATGCCCAAGACCACTGGACTCCTAGCAACTTTACTAAAGTGACATGCTCTTACATTTTCATGGGATGTATCTCCAAATCTTTGGTGTACATGTGTCTTACATTTAAGGTGCCTCTTCTTCTGACTTTAGTCCAATGAACATGTTATTCTGAGAAATATCAAAGTAATCAAGTGTTCTCCAGATTACAGTATTACAGAGATATGAGTTGACATAGGTTAGGCCAAGACTGTCAAGGCATATTGTTATCCCTGCCATGTGAAGGAAATTCTTCTGCTTATCTTTACTAGTAGAGGGAGGAGGGAAATGCATTTGTTAAGTCACAAGTGTCAGGGGCCATACTGATTTTCTCCAGTGAAATTCCCTACATTGGGATATTCCCCACATTGGGAATATCAGATGTGATTGCCATCATCACTTGATTATGCTTCTGATAATATATTCTCATTCTCAAAGACCCATCTGACTTTTTAATAGGCCATGATGTGAGTGAAAAAAAGGGATATTGTAGGATTCACCATCTCTGTAATTGTTCAAATATTTGAAGTAACATACCATACTGGGATGGGGTATAGCCTTTTGTTTAACTTAGCAAAGGAGGACAGCTACAACAGATTCAAGTTGGCCATTAATGTGCACTAGAACTCACTCCATATCAGGGAATTCTCTGTTATGAAGTTTTCCAATTCTTACTATATATTATTGGCCTATAGAAAAAAAAATATCTGAAGTCCCTCGGAAACCTGAAATACACTTGGGCCATCCAATCATAGATAATTTATTATCAAATTTTCATAAATCCCAACTCTGGTCAGTGGACCTCAGTGTATTTCAGGTTTCCAGGTATTAGCATCATTTAAGAGGCAGTATCTAATAACTCCATAAGATCTATCTGCTTTCTTTTTCCAGTGCAGTTATTCTCAAAGCTTAGTCCCTAAACCAGCAGCAACAATATCACTTGGGAACTTGTTAGAAATATTGTATGAATTCCACCCTAAATTTACTAAATCAGTAAGATCCAGAAATCTAGGTTTTCAAAGCCCTCCAGGTGATTGTGATGCATACTTAAGTTTAAGAACCATTGCTCCAGGCACAATCACTGTTAAATAGCTGAAGGTACCTCTGAGGCAGGTATGAAGGAAGATCATGCTATATTTCTGTGACCCTATTGCCAGGTCATTCCTTATAGGGCCTGGCTTCCTTCTCAAATAAGGGTCGTTAGGTCTGTAAAGTAGCTTAAGTCTAGGAACAAGGTAAGAAGAAATAAATCCCCGTTATTTTAACTCAAGTTAACTGTATGACCATCAGTGCTAGGATTTTTCTCCCTGTATATACCAAGTGACTCCTTAGTTGGCAACACTTTTATTTTGTTTGTAAGGATTCTATGATTAATTAGTTGCTGCCAAAGATCTGTGAAGGTCAAAACACTTTGATTATTACTCCATTTCTGTGGCTTATTATGGTAATTGTGTCTACTTGGTCTATAATGAATAAACACCCCTCCTTGGCCTCCAACTTCTGGCATCCTATTCCCACTGTCATCAAAGAATGCAATTCCATTGTTCCGTGCCCTACCACCACATCTGTCATTGAAAGAAAAGCCACCATAGAGCATCACGTCAGGTTTTCGAGGATAATGGTATCCCTCCTTATCAAAGGATTTCTTGGTAAAGAGTATTCCCACAGTGCTTTCTTGTGTAATATAAATAAGATTGACTCATCAGGTTACATATCATAAACCCATTCTAGTATTTTCATTTTCCTGAAACTTGATTCCTTCCCCTATATTGTGCCCTAGAAGTTATGTTACTCAACCTCACTGAATATAGGCCACAATTGATTGACTTCAAATAGCCACCTAATAGACTATTAACACCACTTCTAGGTGTTCAAGACAACACATTAAATCCCCAATCCTGAGTAAATAAACCCTTGTCAATCTAATCCAGACATATTTTTTCTTCCTTGGTCTAGCACCCATATAATTCACTCCCATATATACTACTCTTCAGTCTCCTACCAATAGAAATCAATGAAATTCTACAGGTGTTTCTTATTAGAGTATTTCTTCCCAGACCCAGTCTTGTACTTCTTCTGGCTACATTAGAGTCAAATGCTCATTATCAGCCTGGAGGCAAGTAGAGGTGGCAGAGGTTGGTCCTAGGAAGACTAAGCATAAGCTTAGTCACTGAAAGGTTGGTTCCCTCAGACACTAGGAGAAAGGCTGACTATACTGGAAAGGGAAGGTCAAAGGGATATAGAGATTCAAAGTTTTCTGCTTTATTTTTTGTGTTCCCAAATGTCCCTACTCTAACACATGAGATTCTTCTTCCTACCAGTTCCTTTACCTCAATATAAAAGACTCAATGGGTTTAATCAGTCATTAAATCTTCAACTGTTATACTCATGGGCTTGATCCCCAATCCTATTTTGTCAAATTCAGGAGATGACAGTCTCCTTCTAAGCTGCTAGAGGCTTGATTTTTTTTTCTATGCCTAATCTCAGTTGGGTATTCAATTTATTTTTCCTTTTGTATACTCTCTAGGGCCATCAAAAGAAGCTAGTTGATTCCACAATCTTTGTATTGACCATTATTGCCATAGTGACAAGCACCACAGCCACCTCATTACACAACACCTTGCCTGCTCCACTGGTGATAATTTAAGTAATCATAATGCCACTGCATACCATAGATGACCCATGCCCCTTCCACACTGTCCAGCAAGAGGGTTATCAATGTACTCTTCAAATATGTAAAATACAACCCCAGAATCCCATTTGAGAGTCAGTTCCTGGGGGCACTTCTAATAATAATTACTGTATTATTCTTAATAGACCATAGTAAAGGAGCCAGGGGGATACTGTATTATTTTGTCCCAGCAAGAAACAGATGGCATACTAAAATTAGAATAATCAGAGGAGAATTTAATAAATGGACTTTCACAAAGATGTGAGCAGGATGTAGGGAGCACTTAAAGAATAAAGAAATACTGCAGGATAAGTAACAGAAAGAGTTCTGTTACTGTCCCTAGGTATGAAAGGGTAAGGTGAGGGGTGAAGCAGGAGAAAGAAAGCTGGGTAAAGAGGGCTATTGGACAAGAGTTATGCCATTTGGTTAAGGGAGTCAGACAGCTCATTATAATACCTTAGAAAGGGAGCCAGGGTAATAAAAACCTCAGCTTCTTCCTTTCTTCTCCACTGCAAGGGTTTTCCATTGGCAGAAACTAATCAGAAGCCAGGAAATAAAAAGAATCCATTGTTGCCTCCTATGACATAAATCAGGGGAACTGGAGAAGAAACAGGAACTGTCCAGCACAACACTACTGATTACTTCAAACTCAGTCTCCAGCCCTCATCTCGCTCGTAAGGGTCAGACTTTTATACCCAACTGCCTGCTCCACATAGCCTCTTGGACATCTAAAAAATGTTTCAAATTAACATGTTCAAAATGGAAGTCATGGTTTTGTCCTCCTACTCTATCCTAATCTTCTCTCTCTCCTGTCTCCCCCATCTTAGTAAATGTCAGTTTCCCCGGTTACTCAGTTCAAAACTCTAGGGATCATTATTATTTTCCTCACATAAAAATCTTGTCACTTTTGAGTCCAAAATACATCCCATATCAGAACACTTCCTATTACCTCAACGAAGCACTACAACCCTATTACAAGTAATCATTACCATTCACCTAGACTACTGTAGTAACCTCTCAACTTTACTCCATAGTTCTGCTCTTGCCCTCTGACATTCTATTATTCATGTAGGAACCAGAATATCTTTTTAAAATGTAAATCAGATCATTATTACTATCCTGCTTAAAAGCATCTCATTAAACTTAAGAGTAAAAAGTAAACTCCTCATCATGGCCTAGAACACTCTATATCATCTGGCCCCTGTATACGTCTCTAGACTCATTTTCTAACAATGGCATTCTTATTATTTTTAGAAAATACTCTTATCTTATTACCATATTAGGGTCTCTGTATTTACAGTTGTTCCTTAGAATGCTTATCCCCCAGATATTCACTTGATTCTCTTATATCATTTAATTTTATGTTATTTCAAGTGATGTCATATCATATAATATCCTCAGAAGGCCTTCTCTAACCACAAAATCGTAAGTAGTACACACCCCTAACATTATCTATCCACTTATTTTTTTCACTATCTGAGCTTATATTCTTTGTTGTTTTATTTATTCTGTATCTCCCCCACTAGAATATTAAGTTCTGTAAGTATAAGGAATGTATCTGTCTTGTTCATTTCTCCATCACTAGTGCCTAGAACAGTCAAGTACATAATAGATGCTCAATAAATACAGTCAACCATAACACTAACAGGGACACGAAATCCAATCTCTTAAAATGAGCACTTACTGTAAGGTTAAGTAAATGACCAAGATAAGCCTGGTAGCTTGCTGGTAAGGAGTTCCAGGGTCCAGGCCCCAAGAATCAATTGCATTATATCCGATTTCACTTTACTATGGAATATGTAATTGGGTTTTATTATGTATTTTGAATAATAAATGCATGCATAAATGGAATATCATTTTAATGTTTTTACATAACTATTGGGCTGTTGGAAAAGTCATAACACATGTTTGCAACAGATGGCACTAATTCATTTTTGGAAGTACTATAGTCATTCGCATCTATGTTATTGCTATGTCACTTAACAGCTGACAGTGATAGCTTCATTCTAAAAGAAAATTGAGCGATTTGGTCAAGGTTTGAAGATTTTACAACAAGTTGAAGATGGAAGACCAAACTGCGCATTTTTGACATATTTTACTATTTTACTTCCATAAAGGGAAGAACGCGTGTCAAGCTTGTGAAAAGTTGCATAAAGTTTATGGAGAACATAAAGTTTATGTTCTACAAGAACATCAGTGCCAACAATGGTTCACGAAATTCCGTGCTGATGATTTTGAAATCAAAGATGCTCCTCGGTAAGGGTGGCACACCAAGGTTGATAACGACAAAATAAAGGCACTGATCGAGTCAAACCCACATTACATGACACGAGAGACTGCAGAAACATTCAAGCATTCACGACTACCTGTAGAAGCTGGGATATGTAAGCAAGCTCAACATTTGGGTTCCGCATAAACTCAAAGAAGTTCATTTGATGGTGCATATAAACATCTGCAATGTGCTCATTAAACGTGAGGAAACAATCTTTTTTTGAAGCGACTGATAACTGGTGATGAGAAGTGGATTGTTTACAACAATATGGTGTGCAAATGGTCTTGGTCCCAAAGTGATGATTAGCCTTAAACAACATCGAAAGCAGACATTCATCAGAGGAAGGTTATGCTCTCAATGTGGTGGGAATTTAAAGGTGTTGTGTATTTCGAGCTCCTACTAAGGAACCAAACAATCAATTCGAATGTGTACTGTCGGCAATTGGACAGTTTGAACAAATCCATCATCCAGAAACATCCAGAGCTTAATTGTAAAGGAGTTGTGTTCCATCACGACAACGCAAGACCACACACAAGTTTGATCACCCGTCAAAAATTATTGGAGCTTCGATGGGATGTGTTGCCACATCTACCATACTCGCCTGACCTTGCACCATCAGACTTCCACTTGTTTTGCTCTCTTCAAAACTCCTTGCATAGTATAACGTTCAATTCAGATGAGGCTGTAAATAAGCACCTTGTTCAGTTTTTCACAAATAAAGACAGGTCCTTCTATGAATGAGGAAGTATGAAGCTCACTGATGGCAAAAGGTTATCGAACAACATGGGCAATATATCATTAATTGATCTTTGTTCTTTATATAAATAAATGACCTTTGAAAAACAGAGACAAAATATGTCATGACTTTTCCAACAAACCCAATATTCTAAAACACTGGTACTCAGTGTATCCACATATAAGTTCATCATCTTCCTTCTATCCAAAAGCATGCCATGTATTCTCTATGTATTTCTTACCTTGATAATGGTACAACAATGACTCAGTCATCAAAGCTATAAATCTTGTAAACCTTTAAGTTCTCCCAATCAAGTAAATTCAATGTCAATAATATGGCTCAAACTTGTTTCTTATTTTTCATTTTCTGTGATACTTCCCTGGCTCAGGATGTCTTGCACAGTTTACTTATAATCCTTAATCACCTGTTGATCTTAAGTGTTGTTGCAGTATTTTCCTAAAACCTGCATCAGTTAACTTTATGTGCCTCGAACCTTAATCATCCAGATCTTTACTACTTGCATCCTCTTTTTCTAAATCTACCATGCACGTTCTTATGTCCATGTTGTTATTCTTCCTCCATCTTGGAATTATCTGCTTTCCTTTTTTTCAATTACATTTTTTATTCATCTTTCAAAGGTAAACTTAAGTAGTATTCCTTTATAAAGTATTCCTTAATTGCCCTCGTCAGACTTAAATGTTTCCCTATTTGACCCCAATGCACAAGGATTATGTCTCCATTTTCCCTTGAATTATTGTTATCAATATGCCTGTCTTTGATATTATATTGAAATTATCTTGAGACCCAGAATTATGTCTTATTTACTCCTTGATTTCCCCAGACTTCTTTGCATAATACTATATATGATATATATAAAGGTGTGCATATACATTTGTTTAAATGAAATTACAAATAAGGATAGGCAATTTTGCTTTATGCTGTTAAGGATGATTTCTACTGACAAATTCAGATTATTTTTGCAACTTTTTCAATTACCTCCAAAGATGAAACACTGACTTCAAAATAGTTTATTACCTCTTAAAATGCTTTCAAAAGTGACTAGATTTTACTAGATTTTTTCCCAGCTTTATTGAGATACAACTGACATGTAACATTGTGTAAGTTTAAGGGGTATAACATGTTGATGTGATACTATAAAATGACTACCACAATAGCTTTAATTAATACCTCCATTACCTCACATAATTACCATTTCTTTTTTACGGTGAGAACATTTAAAATCTCTCTTAGCAACTTTCAAGTAATACAGTCTCTTAATTATAATCACTGTGCTGTACTTTAGATCCCCAGAACTTACTCATTATATAATTGGAAGTCTGTGCCCTTTGACCAACATGTCCCCATTTTCCCCACCCCCAGCCCTAGGTAACTACCATTCTATCCTCTGTTTCTATTACTTTGGCTTTTTAAGATTCCACATATAGGTGATATTATACAGTATTTGCCTTTCTCTGACTAATTTCATTTAGTATAATGCCCTCAAGGTCCACCTATGTTGTTGCAAAAAGCAAGTTTCCTTCTTTCTCATGGCTGAATAATAGTCTATTGTCAAAGTTACTAGATTGACTCTTTTGATTATTTTTGACGAGCAAGACTCACGCTAATGCATAAGCATATAGACATGTCAATGTTGATGAAAGTTGTCAGAAATGGTAATAATCAAATCCTAAGAAATCAAGAAGTATGATTTAGTGGCAGATCACCTCTCTTGCATTTGGTAATCTTAGTAAGTTATAGCATTTATCAAAAACAAACAAAAATGTATGAACTGGCTCTAAAATATTAAATATCAATACAAACAAGGAATCTATAGTTTATATGAGCTTTATGAAACTTTGAAATGATAGATCATTTAAGAGAACCACTTGTCCATCTGATCTAACAGTTAAAGTTTCAGCTTTTGCATTAGTATTAAGCTAACTTTCTGCTAATCCCTAAGGGAACAGATGTCAAATGAAAGAATACATTTTTATTAAATTAAATATTCATTAGAAAACATCTCTATACTAATGAAGCATTGCTATTTATAGGAAAATAAGTGACTTTACCTCCATATACACTGTCAAACCATTTGGTGTAAAGCGGTAAGAGTTTTAATATGGTATCTTCAGCTATATTTATCCTAACAAACACTTCTAGGTTTCCTTGGTTGAAAACAAAGGTGGCTGTACAAGGGTTTTAGTGCATCCCCATTGAGTTTTTAAATGTAACCATGTTGAAGAAGTAAAGTCCGGATCATAGGTGACCTTATTATCATTCTATGTTTAGAAAAAAGTTAATGTGAGGAAACCTATACATATATTTCAATTTCTAACCATCACAATTCCTAGAGAGTATATTCCACTTGTAAGGACACACTAAAAATAGATTTTTAAAATCCTCTCCTAGAGTGCTCAGAGAGGTTGAAGGTATTCTCCATAGCACATGTCAATATTTTGGCTGGGAAACCATCTTCATTAAGAGCCATTACAACAATGATAGAGGTAGTAAGACAAAGAGAAAATACAGTTACATCAGCTGATGGGTATTACAGTGGAAGAGTCAGGCAATGGATGCGACTGTTTTCCATCAGTATAAGATAACAGCATGTTTTCAAGATGCCATAAGCAATTAGCTAACAGAGATTCAATATACCTATAATTCATTCCACCTAGATGACTGGGATCTTTTGAAGATATTGCAAGTAAATAATTATTCTATTTTTCACTTTAGTACTTCTTAGTAGTTTTAAATGTTAATTTAATGCTTGTGAGAAGATACTGAGCAGAGAGAACTAAAAATAATGGTTTATGCTAAGGTTACCGGCTGCCTAATATTTTTAGACAACTCAGTCATGACCCCATAAAACTTCTCTAATTCCCTGATATTATTGATATATTGCAAAGGTTATTCTTTCAAGCATACTTTTGTTTAGGTCAGCAAAGCTACTCTGATGCAAGTTATAGGTGTGGAAACACCTTGGAACAGAATTCTTAAAAAAAAAAAAAAGAAAGAAAGAAAGAAAGAAAACAAACAAACAAAAACCCCAGCAAGGTTATAAACAGTCCAAGAGTTTATTTATAGGTAAAATAGATGAGCATGGAAAGAAGAAAGAAGAAAAACAGAAGACTTAGAAGTAACAGAGAAACAGATTAAATTCTGTAGAAATGTGTTGAGAGATAGCTGTTGGTAAATTGAAAAAATATTAACAAAATAGGCAGGTACCATGTAAAAGAAAGAAACTGCACAAAGCAGATAAATCGCAAGGCATTTAGACTATTAGAAGAGAATGTCAGTTCTAGCATTGCCAGGAAAGAGCTGGAAAGGCAAATCTAACAACTTATGGACTGCCAGGAATTAAAAAGAGCATAGAGAAAAAGTACAAAATTTATTATTAGTCTTCTGAGAAGAGTGAAGACAGGGTTAATACAGAGTTTTTTTCCCAGGTAAGGGGCACCAAGCTAGTAACCCTGATTTTACTACCAAATAGATCTAGCGTAGGAGCGATAGAACAGGCTTCAACCCTAGAGACCTACTCTAGGAGTGGGACGATAGCTCTTTAGAGTTAAGGGAATCGTTGATGGGATGCAAATTATGATGGCTTTTTTGTGTGTGTGATATGAAAACTATACTGGAACCACCAAATGGGATTTAAATTGAGCCAGCACTGCTTAGAATCATTTTAATTTTTTTTAAAGATTTAAAATTTTTTTTTAAAGAAAGTTAGAAACATTCCCTTTGACGTATGAGGAAAAACATATAAAAGCATGTCACATAATGACATTAAAAATACACAAATATAGGATTGTCCAGCCTATATGTTATATTTACAAAATTTCTCGTAACCATTAAAGAGCTGTGGCCAAGTCATCTAAAATAGGTATTTTTTTCCCCCACTCAAGTATTTTATAACTAATTGGGCATATTCAGGAACTCTGAATTTGGCCCCTAAAACCTTTTTTCTCATGTTAACAAATGCATTTCATTATGGCTACTCTTCTTCCCTTCTAAATAAAATGTTTGTTTACATTAATACTGACTAAATTACAGCTTGCTTTCTTTTGCTGAAGTCTGTCATCATACAACAATAGGAGGCTTGCCAATTCCAATGGTATGTAAAGCACTGTCTTATTATTTTATATCTGTAAAGAATTCTAGGATTTGAGAGGAAGCAATAGTAACAAAAATGATAGTAAGAACTGAGAGATGATTTTACATAACAAATAGCCTTTTAAAAAGTCATGTATAAAATTCAAGTTGGTAATACTTGGCAAAAACCACAAGACCAATGATAATAATTTTCACTTGCATTTTTGAGAGAGCATAAAACCATTTAATATCTTGTATTTTTAGGTATAGAATGAGTATTCTGTAAAAAGCTCACTTAAGAAGATAGCCTGAAAGAGAACCATACTCTAATTGTATGTTTCTGTTGTACTCAAAAGAGCTCCTTTCTGTAGTCAAAAAGTATTTGTGGAAGATTAGTGTACTCGTGGTTGGAGAACAAAATGACTATTTGGCTAATGATTAATTCATTCCTTAAATTTGTAATTGAAACTATAAAGTCATTCTGACACTGGATGGTAGATGGCAAGCACATCCACAGCGTAATTCACAATGAAACAGTTATTATGGCATTATTAATGGCCTGCTATATCACTTTATATTTATGCTCCACAATGACTTCCATAGCACCAGGAACAGATAGTCATTGGGTAAACAGTTTTTTATTATTAGTAGTAGTAATAGTTTCAGGTGTACAGAACAATGCAATAGTTACCCTTTTCACTCCTCACAAAGCAACAACCCTCCTCCCCCATCTACTGCCCTCCCATCCCCAATATCTTACTTATCTATCACAATTCCATTGACTCCATTCCCACACTCTACTCCATATCCTGTGACTATATGTATATATAATTATAGTTGACATACAATATTATTCAACATCAGCTTCAGAAATACAGCACGGTGGTCAGGCCTCTACACCATCTATGAAGTGGTCTCCCTAACAAAACAGGTAAACGATTTTTTAATAATGAAAATGATCACATGCCTGATTGGCTTTTTGCTTATTTCTTATACAATTAGGTGGATCTTCGCATTAAGTGTTTCTTCCTCTAAGAACATACATCCCCAGATATTTATATTGCAGACTCCTTTGCATCATTTGGGTGTCAATTTAAAAGTTGCTTTTTTTGACCACCAATCTAAGGAGTCTCCCAGATACTATTTTATTTTCATTTTAGCACCTCTATTAGTTTGCTAAGGCTGACATAACAAAACATAACAGACTGGGTGGCTTAAGTAACAAAAAGTTTTTCTCGCAGTTATAGAGGCTGGAAGTCCAAGATCAAGGTGCCAGCACAGTTGGTTTCCTCTAAGGCCTCTCTGCTTGACTTACAGATGGTCACTCTCTGACTGCCTCTTCATATATTCCACCCTCTGTGCATCAGCATGGTCTAACTCTGTGTGTCCCAATCTCTTCTTTCTTCCTTTCTTTCTTTCTTTCTTTTTGGTGTTAGTTTCAGGTGTACAGAACAATGCAATAGTTATCCTTTTCACCCTTCAGACAGAAGCAACCCCCCACCCCCATCTACTGCCCTCCCACCCCCGATATCATACTTATCTATTACAATTCCATTGACTCCATTCCCAATCTCTACTCCACGTCCCGTGACTATATGTGTATATAATTATAGTTGACATACAATGGGGATGAAGGAGAAGGGGAAGGGACGAGACAATACAAATTGGTAACTACAATATGGCCTCAGGGATAGAAAAGACAGCCTGGGGAATACAATCAATAATGCTGTAAATATTTTTTAGGGGGCCAGATGGACTCATGTCTTGTTAGGGAGACCACTTCATGGTCGGTGTAGAGGCCTGACCACCGCACTGTATTCCTAATCTCTTCTTATAAGGACACCAGTCAGATTGGATTAGGATCCATACTAAGGGCCTCATTTTAACCCAATTACATCTCTAGTGGCCCTATATCCAAATGTTGATGTACAATCAAATTCTGAGGTATTGGCACTAGGGTATTAACATGTGAATTTTGGGGGGATATAAAAGAACTTAAAATATATATGACATTATCTTATATTTTATATATAGATAGATAGATGTGTATTGTCTTTCCTGTCTCATTAAAATGTTAGCTCTAAGACAGAGCTATATTGCTCATTTCTGTGTCATCGGCACTCAGATCAGAGCCTAGCACATGGTAGCCACTCAATATGTATTTGTAGAATGAACAGATAAATGATTGATAAAAGCATTTAACTATCAAAATTAAATGTATGGTATAGATATTATAATATCTATACTATTATTATAATTTTGATATTCAGGAGTCATGAACAGAGAGCATTTAGTTTTTCTAATCATAAGGATGCGAAGTAGAAGTTATTT
Source organism: Hipposideros armiger (assembly GCF_001890085.2). Taxonomy (NCBI): domain Eukaryota; kingdom Metazoa; phylum Chordata; class Mammalia; order Chiroptera; family Hipposideridae; genus Hipposideros; species Hipposideros armiger. The sequence continues at coordinate 235,803 of NW_017732275.1, forward strand.
TCCACATATATCCAAGACTCTTAATTTATATTGAAAAAATATATTGCATTTACTAATTATATCTGGAACTCAGAAAGCAGCAAAAGTCTATGCCATAACTTTTTTTCAAGATAGATGGTGTGGCAAAGATTTCAATCTGCTCAAAAAGAATGAGTAGGGCCGGCCGAGTGGCGCAATGGTTAAGAACTGGCTTGGGATGCCAGAGGGCCCCGGTTCGGATCCCACATATGAGGGCCAGTGACACTGCCCTCCACAGCTAAGATGCTGAACAACAGCTCAACCTGGAGCTGGGCTGCCGTGAGTCTCCGGCGACGGCGTAGGCTGCAGCCCCTGTGGCAGTGGGTTGCCATGGGCTACCGTGTGTAGCCAGCAGCCAGCGTGAGCGGCCAGCAGCCGCAGTGAGCGGCCGTCCAGAAGCCGGCGACTGATCTGCCTCGCCCAGGAAGAATGCAATGATGGTGCAAACTTGGGCCAGTGAGGCAACGTCCTCCACAACTAGACTGAAGCACTAAATGACAGCAACTTGTCTGTTCCCCTTCCCCCAATTCCCCAGCACTGTTCCCATCCCCCCAATTCCCCAATAAAAACCTTAAAAAAATGAGTATCCTTGGAAAGGTTGAGGCAGAAAAAATAATTATTTTTTTCTTCTAATAGTAATTACCACGTCTATGAGCTAAGAAAACTAATTCATGACTGACAGAGGCTACTAGTTGCTTTCTAATATCTACTTTCCCACTCTTCTTTATTAACAGAATCCCATGTTTTAGGTGAGTACATTGGTCACCCATTTAAATGACTACATTTCTCAGCCTCATTTATTTATTTATTTATTTATTTATTTGAAGAATTTTATGGTTTTATTAAAACACAATTTGCACACAAGCTGTCTATTCATTTTCTTCACTGTGCAGCCTGGCATTGGGATTGGTGACTCTGATGTCCAGCTGGGCTGCTTTTTCCACAATGGCTTTGCAGTTCTTGGAGGAGACGTTGTGAGCAATCTCAGCACAGTAAGATTTGTTGCACATCAGCAGCACTTCAAGCTCCTTGACATTGTGGACCAGGAACTTCCGAAAGCCATTGAGCAGCACGTGCTTTGTTTTCTTGTTACTCCCATAACCAATGTTGGGTATCAAGATCTGGCCCTTGAATCTCCTGCACACCCTATTGTCAATGCTGCTGGGTTTCTGCCAGTTATGCTTAATTTTGACATATCGGTCAGACTGGTGCCGGATAAACTTCTTGGTCTTCTTTTTGACGAACTTGGGCTTCACAAGTGGTCTGAGGGCAGCCATGACACCGAGTAAAAGATGAGCGCCACCTCCGTAGGCAGCGCAGAGGAAGACTCATTTATTTATTTATGGCCATTTGATTTAGCTCTGGCCAGTGAGATAGAAGGGAAGATATTCAGTGATACATCAAGAGTCTCCTTAGAAACAAAGGAAGGTTGAGTTTTGTTTTGTTTTGTTTTGTTTTGTTTTGTTTTGTTTTCTTCTTTCATCTTCTTGCCTGGAAGATGAATGTGAAAGCTAGCTTCTAACAGCCACCTTGGACCATATTCTAGGAGTGGTGAAGTACTGTGCAGGAAGGTAAGAGCCTGCATCCTTTATGACTTCATGGATCTGATATAGCAGCACTGGACCTTTTAGTCTTAATAAATGTTTGAGAGAATATTGTTTAAACTACTATTATTTAGGGGCTGGCCAAATGGCTCAGTTGGTTAAGAGCTCACTCAAGAGTGCGAACTCTGAGCAACAGAGTCGCCTGTTCGATTCCCAGCCTGAGCTGAGCTGCCACTGAGCTGCCAACAGGTGGCAGGATGGCTCAGCTAAAAAAATAAAAATAAATTAAATAAACTACTATTATTCAGGAATTTTCTGTTATAATATTTTAACTAATATAATGATCACTACCCCTTTTAATAATAGTCATTCAAAGAATGTAAAATCTGCAACTGGTTAGTGTCTATGAACCTTGCAATCCTTGCCTGAGGTTTTTTTTCTTAAAGCCACCCCTTTAATGACTGTAACATTACAGCACAGACTTCCCTAGAATACCCAGATATATCACCATTGTACAAAACTGCTTTAGTTTAGAGTTTATTTATTTAGTCCTTGTGTGCACTCTGATGCACTCCCATAGCACCATGAACTAACCTTTAATAGTACTTATCACAATGTATTATAATTGGCAGTTCACTTTTGTGCTTGCCTCACTACACTGTATCAAATAGGGACAGAAGTTTTGTTTACTGTTGTATCCCTAGTGCTTTGTGCAAATCCTGGCCAAGCATTAAATGCTCATTTAATGATTAATAGGCTGGCTAATATTTTTTCTATCTGTTCATGTATTTTCCTCACCTATCTACTCCAGGAGAATGGACTAAAATTAGGTTTATTACAATTCCAATAGACTGAGTTGAACCTTGTTCATGATATTATAGTGCTTTTTAAACTTTTTACAGAATTTATAGTGCATTAAGCAGTGGTTCTCAAAGTGTGATCTGCACCAACATCAGAAGCATTATGGCTCTAATAGAACTGCTTAAGAGACTAGATATAAAGATGATGATAAACAACGTTATATAATCATGGGGAGACAGTATGACATAAAATTTAAGAACACAAACTTTGAAATGAGAAGGCCTAAGATCAAAATTCTAGTTTTAGGACTCATTATCTCAGTGAAATAATAATTCTATTTTATAGAGGTGTTATCAGGATTAAATGATTTAATAAATGTCACAAATAGATGTATTATATTGTAAAAGTGTTAAGTTTTTACATATGGCACATAGAAGATGCTCAAAAATTTTTAGCCATGTTCAGTATAGTTTGCTACTAGGAATGTGACACAAAACTGAGTGTCATATTTATTTCATCTTCCTGTCTAGTACAGGCTGCTGTCTTTCTTGATTTGCTATTTCATCAATTCTTTATCAGCAGAGCATTCTCTGAGGTACTTGTTTAAGCAGTAAAATTTGGCAACAGCCTATTTTTCAATTTATTGATGATAATCAATGATCTGTTGTGGGTTTCCCTTGTAAAATAAATCAACAAAGGCTTTGCGAAGCAGTATGTTTGTTTTTATGCCTAACTTCTGCTTGTACCAAACAGGATAATAGAGAAACTTTATATTTCAGACCTTAAATTTTGAACACATACTTATGTATTAACTGTAAATTTTATATTTTTTCTAAAAAAAAAAAGTTTTTCTGGAAATCAGCATTCATTTTCACTATGAAAATAAAAATTATTCTTTATAAATTCAAGTCTACAAAAGAGCTTTCATTTTTTATTCCTCAAAGACCAAGAAAAATAGCTCTTAGTAACGTGGCATGTTAAATCTCATCTCAAACATTGTACTGAGTGACTATCAGCCATTTAATACTTAATCTGTTTAATATAACTCTCAGTGAGACCAAAAATGGAGAACTAGAAGAAAACTGTTAAATTTAGCATGATGTGTGAAGAAATATCTTATATCTAATTTGTACTTGCTTTTCTGCATTCATTTTATCCTTCAATGATACTGTAATCCTGTATTTTGGGAATCCAATCACTATGATGAAACATCCTAAAATTCATTTGCATGACTTTTCACTAAAATTAGTAAATAAATATGAAGCAGAATAATATATTTTTTTCAAATTGCCATCATAATTACATGGGACTTACATTTGTTAAAAAAATGTAGATTGAACTTTGTTCTAATTGGTTTACATTTAAAAATTCTTTGATCTGCAATAACAGTAATATATATTAACATGTTGCATTTTAAAGTGACACTGCCTTTCATTAATCAAGTGTCTGTATGGTTGATTAATTTGTACAAGGTTTAAATTGCTATGAAAATTTATCATTCATAGCCATGATCTCCATTTACATATATGTTAATTATGGTAAATGTAATCTTTTTCTGAATCCTCTGGGCTGCATACTAAAAAGACAAAGTGATCAGAGTGACTACTTTTTCTATTACAAAGTGAACTCTTACTGCTACTCAGTACAGTCTGTTGTAGCTGTCAAAGCTAGGCTAAAAGCACTATAGTGTTTTCTGCTAACGGCAAATCCAAACTTTAAAGATGATGTTTCCTTTTCAAACGATTTCCTTATTTACGCATACAGAATTACTATGTTTATTTACCAAAGTATTTACTAGTATCTCCACATGCTGCCAGATTTTTATTTTATTTTGAAGTATTTTCTTGTATTAACTATTATCAATAAGCATACCTTTTTAATGTATCTGTAAAGCAGAATGACTTGAAATCAGTATGAAAAGTATTTGTAATACAATTAAAATTAATTAACTGTTAGAAATACCTTTGAGGTTATAGCATTTTAAGACTACTTAGAAAGATTTTGTACAGAAAAGGTAATATATGAAAGTCACTACAAAAGAGATTAGATTGATCTTTACTTTTTTGCAGAAAAATACTTGGTACTTGAAAAAACTCATTCGTTGATAGTTTTTATCATGTTTTAGCTTAGCATCTAAATAGTCAAGATAAAGGCAGATGTTACTGTCTATGACAATAAATTAATTCCTCCTACACATTTTGTTCTATGGGATTGATCCTAGAGTATTGTGTGAAGCTGGAAACACAGTTAGGAAGTATGGACCTAGCCTTATAAAGTCCTACTATTGGTCTTCTCTATAAATTTTCTATAAATTTTCCAAAAATTCAGAGCATATTAACCAAAAATTAGTTTATAATTTTTTTAAGAAGTGCTTTCCATTTGTTCCCCCAATGTGACCTTCTCTCTTAACAATTACTGATTTGGAAGAAATTTTAATACTTTATGAATGAAAATGATATGATGACTAATGCTTTACAGTGAATGTGATAGGCCTTGCTAGGCAAATGTTGGAAAATGTAATTATTCTAATTAAATGTCTATAATTTTATGCTTAAATTGTTAGTATTTACATAATATATTCACTTCAAGAGAAGCCTCATTTCTTAGTCACAACTTAATAAAATTAAAATATCCATCTTGGAAACCTTTGCAAGTCTAGCATCTCTGACTACCTGACAAGGCTATTTTTAAAGACATTTATTTGGCAATTTTCTTATAGTCAGCCTAATCACAGGAGAAACAAACTAACATGGCACGTGTTGTGATAGATGAATGTTGTACCTTTCGTCCCCTGATCTCAGTTCCTGCAAAACGTTTTTCAAGGAAGCATCCCTTCCCTTACCACAAAAATGCATCTACCTCTAAGCTGGAAACAGCAAAAGCACAGGGCAGAAGATGAGGAATATATTATCCAACTAAAATTACAGAGAAATTTTAAGTAGGCAGAATATAATTGCGCAATTTGGAAATTAGCCAGGACACAGGGTTTAACATCATCTTTACTCTTTTGAAAAGTGCCATGGGATTTTTAATAACTGTTGGTGGTCAAGACCTTGGTTTTACCCTCATCCATTAGACGACACCTCCAGCAGCGCAGTGCCCCCTCATACCATGCTGGGGCACCAGTTCAGTACTGACTCAGTGAAAATTGTGCCACCTACTGAATCATCTACAGCTCATCTTAGAGTGCCCTGGCTTTTAGATTTTCTCTGGAGAGCTGTTATGAAAGATGGGACCAGCCTCAGTGATGCTTAATTTATGAGATTTCAAAGTTTTAAATGGTTAAGATCTCAAGACCTGAGTTTTATTTTCGATTTTAAGCAACAGATTTTTCAGGATTTTTTCATGCTTACAGCCTATAATGGTTTTGATGATTAAACTCTACATTATACACATCTCTCCTTGGAAATGAGGGAGTAAAGATAATAACACATATAGCTACATAAATGTGTGCTTATATACATCGATACATTCCATTAAAAGCACATCCCCTCATTTCTAACATATTTGATTTTTCTAAAATGGAAAAAGTACCGCTCTTTTACTAAAAAAAAAAAAAAGGTGTAAACTATATTCCACAAGAAACTTATTTTTCATCTAGATTTTTAAGAACTAGGAACAAATACTTTAAAAAGTAAATGCAAACGTTGGAGGAAGTGGACTTTACTGGCCAAATAAATAAAGTGAATTTTTGTAAAATAAAAGCATTATCCTAGATTTCCAAATAAAACCTTGCCAACTTCAAAAGAATCTCAAAACATCTTGACTGTTCCAAAAATAACTGAAAGAGAATCAAGATTTATATACAAAATTCAGGTGCGTTTAAACATAAATGGTAAAATGATGCTTTCTGGCCTCTAAATTTCATTTTACTAATTTTCTTCATGTTAATGTGTGTAGTGTGTGTGTGTGTGTGTGTGTGTGTGTGTGTGTGTGTGTGTGTTTGGGGGGGGGAATAGAGGGCTCTTGCTATCTTTAGAAACCTTGGTCTTTGAAATGAGTTTCAGAAATCTTTTTCTGGCTGCTAAAAGTATCAGTATCCTGGAATTGAGAAACTGTTTCTGAAAGTGTTTCTTGAGGTGTTACTTCTGGAAATGACATTGAGTAAATCCTGTTGCTGGTGAGTGAGAAGAGATGGTTGGAAATGGTTATAAAGAATAGATTGAGCAATATAGCTGCTGCTGCAAAATATATTCCAAAATATGCCTGTGTTTTCACTCACTCTTGCTAGTGCCAAGGATTCTCAAGTTAATACACACACACACACACACACACACACACACACACACACACACACACTCTCACCCCTCATACACACTCAAATATATAGTCTTCTCTTTTCTTTTTCTGATCTCATCAGTTTTTAACATTCTCTTTCACCTGTTTTCCCTTTATTCCCCTAATCTACATGTGGGTAGTCCTTGCTAAACATAAAATCTTTCTCAACTCAAATAATCGACTGTACTACCCAGAATTCCCCTATTTGTTCTGCTGTGACTTGATCATTCCTTGACAGTAAATTAATAACTCAAATATTGGAGGGTTGGAGATCAGGGAAAGAGAAACTATTTCAGGCAACGTAAATCTGATTTGGTGAATTGTTACTGTTGTGATATAGTTAATATGCCTCCCTAAGTGCCTGGTTTGCTACCAGATGGAAAAATCAAGCACTTTTTTTTTTCCTTATGAACATGAAAATCATAGATGATATTCTTACATTGTTCAAAATGAAACCTGAGACACAAAAACTCTCTTACTAGGTCAAACACTCCTAGCTAATCCATGAAAAGATTCATGTAAACTGTGGACTGTTACAGCTTTAATATAATGTTCCATGCTGGCATGACCATAACGTCCTACAAGTTGAGTTAGAAATGGAAATTGTCTTTTAATCTCCAATCAAATAAAACAACACTTTAGGTTGTGATTTTTTTCAATTTAAGTATTGTTTTTTTTCAATATTTTACACACTTTTTTCATATATAATATAGCTGTTTTTAATTCCATTACATTTTTTTGCTTCCAATGTTATTTTCCTTTTCTCAAAATATCATTCTCTAAACCACTGTTTCCTTTCCTGCTGTTCCTCTCCTTGCTCTATTCCCAACTTCTAAGTATACTTCCTAAAGAAGATAATTTTGTCTAAAAGTAACTGAAAGAAAGAGAGACAGAGAGAGAGAGAAGAAGGAGGAGGAGGTGGAGGAGGTGGAGGAGGAGTGGGAGGGAGGGAAGAAGAGAGGAAAAAGAAGGAAGAAAAGAAAAAAATGCAATTATCCTTGGAAACAATCATCTCAGTTGCAACCAGTCAATATTTCAGTTAACACACACTTAGGTCTATTTCTATCAACGACTATTGTATATGTGTATAATAAAAAAGGCATTTGCTTTTTTAATCTTTTATAAGTAAGGCTACTTCCTAGGAATAAGTAAAACAACATATAATGTGTGTGTGTGTGTGTGTATATATATATATATATATATATATATACACACACACACACATATATATCCTGGATGCTCAATTTGCTACATTTCCCAAATCACTGTTAACTTGAAATTTGCATTTCTGAAATATATTTTCCTCCTGTTAAAGCATTAATTCTTTGTCAATGTACTTCAAACAAATGATTGTAACATATGGTTGATTTTGATAGTTATTATCTCAGCCTCTTCCTCTTAGATTAAAAAATGAGTCTATGTTACAGAGAAAAGACATATGATTTTCTACACCCAATGTGTACCAAGTATTTTCCTCAGTAAAATTTTTATAGTTTTAGAACCAGGTCATCCAAATTTTATAGGAATTCCTAATAATATGATGTGACAGATTAAATACAGTTTTCAAGGTAAATGTTGAATGTACACATTTGTCATTTAAGCTGTATTAAAGGCATCGTGAATGATTTGTTTTTGAAGTGAAAACATGAAAAATATAAAATATCAAATTAATAAATTCCTATATATAGCGGGTTGAATGGTTGGCCCCCCCAAAAGTTATATCTACATGAAATTCCTAGAAACTATAAATGTTACCTTAGTTGGTAAAGGGGTCCTCACAGATGAAACCAAGTTAAAGATCTTGAGGTGAGCGGATCATCCTGGAGTACATAGGTGGGTCTGAAATCCAATGACAAGTGGCCTTAAAAGAGATACACAGAGGAGAGACACAAGCAGAAGAGGAAGAGGCAAAAAGACAAAGAGGCCGAGTTTAGGGTGAAATGGCTATAAACTAAGGAATGCCAAGGACTTCAGCCAGCCACATGAAGGTATGGATGGTTCTCTTCCAGAGCCTCTGGGGGAGTATGGCTAACACCTTGATTTCAGGCTTCTAGTCTCTAGAACTGAAAGAGAGTAAACTTCTGTTTTGTTTTAAACCACCCAATTTGTGGTACTTTGTCAGGCAGCCTCAGGAAACAAGCACACTATAATTTGTTGTGCTAATGGTGATAGTTGCATAAGGAAAAAAACAAACAAAAATCAACTAATAAAACTATTAAATAGATGAGTGACAATATGAAGAATTTACTTCACGCATGCAATAAAATGTTATCGGAGTCCAGGGGATGAAGTGATCTAAATCGCCCACTAGAGCTAACAGCCAACCATAAGAGCTAATAACGTACTCCTACTTTTCTCAAAGTACAGGGGTGAAGCACATAATAAAATTTTATAAACCTGGACCACAATCATCCCAAAGGCTCTGAGGTGAAAAAAAGATGGCATATTCCAACAATGGAAAAACCCACAAAAAACGCATGTGTTTGGAGTGTGGTATGAGGGAAATAGAAAGAGGCCTAAGGATGGGCAAGAACCAAACCATGCAGGTCTGTTTTTGAAGAGATAAGAGTGATCTATACTATGCTAAGTTAGTGAAGTAGTAAGCTATCATGGGACACAGTCCCCATTGTGCTGACTTTTATATCCTCAAATCCTAACAATGTTCCTGGGGCATAGTTGATATTATTATACAGTCTGAATGGGCAGATTTCTTTTACAAATAAGATTTCTAACAATAGATTATTGACAATAATCTATTTTTGAGCATCCTCAAAAACTTGCTTGGTTATGGTTCTTTCTACTACATGGTAAGTTACTTAAGAATTTTTTACTATTATATCCTGGCAAGTAGTAGTAAATGCTGAAGAAATAATGTTGAATGAACATACGAAACACCCAACTATTTTTCTGTGAAATAGTGGGGTGCTCTTTTGGTAGTAACTAGAAGGGGATCAGAGACTACATGAGGGTCTGGGCTATATCATATGCAACTAGTACAGTTCGCACTGGCTTTAATGACATAGCCTGTCATAGCATGCCAACTATCTTGTTCTTTATAAAGTGTCTTTGGCTATAAGGATAGATTTTTACCAAGCCTCATATCTTTACCAGCTTAGGCTATCTGCTGTCTCTAGCCATAATTATGACACTAAATTTTCTTATAACTGACAAATTAATTAAATTACAAATACTCCCTCAGGCATTATACCAGGCAATACTTTGTCAGTTTAATTCTAGAAACCATATGCTCACCAATGAGATAAACTTAAATTTTAATGTAATATTTTATTTATACTTTTCACTAACTAAAACTTTCAATTTGTTAAATTAAATGTTGTATAATAATGCCATTACATAAAAATCAGAATTCTAGAGCACGATCAGAATTGCTCTCACTCTATCTTTCTATCTCTTTCTCACTTTCTCTCAGAAAGGAAATCAGTTCCTTATAAATACAGTTATAGAATTCACAGACAGGATTGTTATGTTTGAAATTTGGTAACATTTAGACACCAAAATAAGTTTTTACATTTGTATTAGTTATTGAGGCTCATTTCAGTTGCAAACTGACTCAGTCTCATTAGCATAAAAAATAAAAAAACACAGAAAGGTATGTATACAATAGGAAGGCATAGATGAATGTATATGCATAGATAAATGAATGCTTAGAGAAATCCTTAAACTACTTCACAGAACTTCAGTTTTCAACATTACAGCATGAAACAATCCTTTCCCAACCCCCAGAAAATCCTATCCTTTTGGAGACAAAATACTCAGAATTAAACATTTTCATACAAGAGTACCATGTATTTATGCCTGTATATTTTGAGAGTTATAGTCAAGCTTATGCTCAAATTTTAAGATGACAATAGTGTAAACTCTAGGGTGGAACAAAAGAAGGGGGAAAAAAATCCAAGACCTAAGTTCCCAGAGGTAGTTAGGAAAACAAGGAAAGACAGGAGAATGAGGGAATCAAAGGAAAAAGAATGAAGATTCAAGGATGGGTAAATCTCCTCTTTACTTAGCTTTTCAAAAGGTTTTTGATAACCAGCTTTTGTGTAAATGGATTTGATGGCTCTGGGCTGAAGGTGACTGACAGCTGAATCTAGGCCCCCTCTAGAGTGTCACCCTGGGGATTGCCATTGTTGCAGACTGTTTCTTCAGACTAACCCAGAAGAATCATTATCTCAAGGGGATTCTAACAACAGCCACCCGTGAGCAGCCTAGGAGCTAGAAGTAAGCAACTTAGCCTCTCTCTTGAGCAGTAATCACAACGGGTAAGGCGAACAAGGGGTGTTACGGAGTTGAGCTTAAGTCTTTCTCCCCAGTTAAAAAAAAAAATTAAAGTATTCAAGTACCAAAGATTTTTCTCAAGCAAAAATATCTGAGAAACCCCTCATCCTTTGTTACTTGGAAAAATAAACAGACCTCTGGGTCCTCCTCAGGAAGTGCTTAACTGACGCTGGTATATTAGGTAAATGCTTCATACTCTTTCTTCTTTAGTAAAGCTAATGGGTTTCCTTTGGAACTACTGCTACTAGTCCATTAGAATCTGTGTGTATTGCTTTAATACTTAATAGCATATAAAACAAATCCATGCCATACCTAAATGTACTGTCACAATGGCAAGTTAACAGAGGTATTGCACCCATCTAGTTATAACAGAGTTCTGTCCCCAAATCCCATGCAACCATTCCCCAGGAGCCAGCACCACGGAGCTGAGGCACGCACGCACACATGCACACACCATGGTGGCAGCCTAGAAAGTAGGCAGTCATTTCTTCTTTCTCTAAATCTCGAAAACGGCTCCATATATACCCTCAGGGTAGTAAAGAAGTTACCATAACCAGACTAGTAATCTGAAAAATAAAACCTATCCAGAGGTTATAACCACAATTAAGCCACTTTCTTAAATGCTGTACCTCAAAGCTCCAGGCGCCATCGGACCTCCGCCTCCATCTTTTCCAACAGTGGGTGGGACTTCCTGCCCAGAGAAGAACCAATCAGGGAAGGAAATGGAAACCACCAGACCTTTCCTAAGGAATGGTTGGCTATGTTCCTGATTACAGGAATGCTTTTCTAAATTGAAGAAGCCGATTAAACAGTCACTTCTGAAAATAAATCTTATTCTGTCTTAATGAAAATCAAGTCTTCAGTTGTCCGTGACTGAAAATAATTTGGAGAATTATTGTAAGACAACATGACAGAGTTGTTCTTGCTCTACTCACTTGGTTCTCCTTTTCCATTCAGCATGCATGTGTTTGTATTTAACTTTTCCTTATTCTTTACTTTCTGTTGCTCATATATCCTTATTTCTATATCAAAATACTCTAGAATGCAAGCTCCATGAGGCCAGAGACTTAGAATGATGCCTGACATAGTAAGAAATCAATATGTATTTGCTAAATTTTGAACTCTGTTTTGAAACAAATTGTTTTAATTTCGTCTCATTTTTTTCTAGTAACTTATTTTTACTTTTTTTGTCTTTGTTTTTTCTTTGAAATTGTTAGATTGTCTAGGGATGTATTAGCTTTGTGGATTATATTTATATGTGATTGCAGAAATGCTTCATTTTTCTTTTAGACTTGTAGTAGAAAAAATTGAGGCAAAGTTGTGAAAGAAAGATTCTTGAACTTGAGATTAGAATCCTGATTCCATCATGTTGAAGCCTGGCAAATAACATCTCTGAACCTCAATAGACTCACCTATAATCACTTTTTAACAGGGTGGTTTACAAGGTTTTAATGAGATGATGTGTAAAAGTCCCTGGTTCATAGTAGATATTCAGTAAACATGCCTTGAGCAAGATAAAACATTTCTGATAGTAAAATGCTTTCAAGATAACAAAAAAGATTAAGAACCTCACTGGAAAGCAAAAAGCCTCTGCTCCAGTAGTACCACAGATTGGGATATGATTCCAGGTATATTACCGAACTACTATGTCTATTATCATCATTTGTAAAATGGGAAAATAATTTCCCCCACCTTGCAAAGTCCCTGTGTACTGTTAAAAATAAGACAACAGACCCCAAAAGAAGTTGCTTATGCTAAGCTGTACATCACCAAAGCAAAGACTTACTAATTACAGTTTTGGCTATCCCATATAAGAAAACTTAAATTAATTAATTAGAAATTGCCTGAATAGCAGTATTCTGCCTGATAGATCCTTGCCATCCCCTAATGGAAAGTAACCTTGTAATAACCATCTAGCTTTCTTGCCTATTATAATTTTCATGTTCCTGCTCTCCTCTGCCTATAAAAGTTTTTCATTTTGTACAACTCCTCAGAACTTTCTATCTGCTAGATTGGATGCTACCCAATTCAAGTCAATTTTTGCTCAAATAAACTCTTAAAATTTTAATGATAAACTTAAAATTTAATATAAAATTAAATTTTAATTTTAGTTTATCTTTTAACAGTGCATTAAATAGCTTAAAACATCATGATGATAAAGAATATTGTATAAGTCAACTTTTACTATTTTATTTTGTATGATAAAATGCTGTTTTAGACAATAGAATGAGTTGGTATACAAAACATTGTGTTGCCCAGCAGCTCGGGCACTGGAGGACAGGCAGCTGCCAAGCAGTCCAGCTTGGGAAGGTTCTCGGCACACCATAGCCCACAGGCACCCAGCATGCGCCCGCCCTGCCACTACGATGCCCAAAAGGAAGGTCAGCTCCACCCAGGGAGCAGTGAAAGAGGAGCCCAAGAGGAGGTTGGCAAGGCTGTCAGCTAACCCTGCTCCTGCAAAAGTGGAAATGGAGCCCCCCAAAAAGGGCAGCAAAGGACAAATCTACAGACAAAAAGTGCAAGCAAAGGACAAATCTACAGACAAAAAGTGCAAGCAAAGGACAAATCTACAGACAAAAAGTGCAAGCAAAAGGGAAAAAGGGGTTCTTTAGTACCATGTTGTTTAATCTCCATGTATTTAAGGGTTTTTCTGCTTTTTTTTTCAGTTGATCTCCAATTTCAAAGCATTTTTACCCAAAGCAATACACAGATTTAATGCAATCCCTATCAATAGCAGTTTTTAAATAAATAGAACAAAAAATTATCAAATTTATATGGAATCACAAAAGACCCTGAATAGCCAAAGCAATTCTAAGAAAAAAGTACAAGATTGGAGGTATCACACTCCCTGACTTAAATTAATACTACAAAGTGACAATAATCAAAACAGCATGATATTGGCAGAAAAAAGAGACACACAAATCAATGGACTAGAACTGGGAGCCCCCAAATTAATACACACACACACACACACACACACACACACACACACACACACACACACACCAGGGGTGCCAAAAAAATGTATACACATTTTAAACATTTTAAGTGATGTTATTTATGCTCAGGCAATAGTTCGCCATAATCAGAAGTGTCTGGATGCTGATGGTAACCACTTTGAGCACCTCTTATAATTGCAGAAGTTAAACGTGACTTGTACTCATCTTTTGTTATCAGTATATATTGAGTATTACATTTAATACAGTTTTTTCCTTTCTTAAAATGTGTATACATTTTTGGGGGCATGCTAAATAGATGATAGATAGATAGATAGATAGATAGATAGATAGATAGATAGATAATTTTTTGACAAGCCAAAAACATACATTGGAAAAAAGAAATCCTCTTCAATAAATAGTGCTGGGAGAATTGGAAAGCCACATGCAAAAGAATGAAACTAGATGGCTCTCTGTCATCATACACCAAAATTAACTCACAATGGATCAAAGACCTAAACATAAGACCCAAAACAATAAATTGCATAGAAAAAGCTACAGGTACTAAACGTATGGACCTTGGGTTCACAGAGGACTTTATGAATTTGACCTGAAAGGCAAAGGAAGTAAAAAGCAAAAATCAATGAATGGGACTATATCAAACTAAAAAGCTTCTGCACAGCAAAAGAAACCATCAATAAAACAAAAAAGCAACCAACCAAATGGGAGAAGATATTTGCAAACAATACCTCTGATAAGGAGCTAATATCCAAAATATATAAAAAACTCATACAATAAAAAAACAAACAATCCAATTAAAAAGTGGGCAGAAGGCCTAAACAGACACTTCTCCCAAGAAGACAAATAACCAAAAGATACATGAAAAAGTGCTCCATTTCACTAGCTATTAGGAAAATGCAAATCAAAACCACAATGAGATACCATCTGACACCTGTTAGAATGGCCATTATCAACAAGACAAGTAATAATAAGTGTTGGAAAGGCTGTGGAGAAAAAGGAACCTTTATACACTGCTGGTGGAAATGCAAATTTGTACAGTCACTATGGGAAACAGTATGAAGATTCCTCAAAAAATTAAGAAGGGAATTACCATGTGATTCAGCAATTTCTCTTTTGGGTATCTACCCCCGAAATTTGAAAACATTTATCTGCAAAGATATATGTACCCCTATGTTCATTGCAGCATTATTCACAGTGGCCAAGACATGGAAACCAAAATGTCCTTTAATAGATGATTGGATAAAGAAGTTGTGGTTCATATATACAATGGAATATTACACAGCCATAACAAAAGATGAAATACTGTCATTTGTGACAATATGGATGGATCTTAAGATTATCACGCTAAGTGAAATAAGTCACACAGAAAAGTCAAAGACTATGACTTCACTCATATGTGGCATATAAAAATGAAAAGAACAAATAGAGAAACAAAAACACATAGACACAGACAATAGTTTAGTGGTTACCAGGAGGTAAGGGGATAAAAGGGTAGTAAAAGAGTGTAAAGGGGGTCAAATATATGGTGATAGAAAGAGAACTGACTCTGGGTGATGAAAACACAATGCACTATATAGATGATGTATTATAGAAATGTACATCTGAAACCTATATAATTTTACTAACCAATGTTATTTAATAAATTTAATAAAAATTAAAAGGAAATAAAGGACGGAGGGGAGCAAATGGAAAACAGGCTAACCAAGTGGCTAATCAAGAAACTAAAGATTTACCTGCAGAAAACAGAGAAACTAAAAATAAGGAGAGTCCATCTTCTGATGATTCAAGAGAGAAAGAAACCAGGTCTGATTAATATCGTATACCATATCTTATCAGTATTGCCCATCTCCCTTCTTGTACAATCAAAAAAAAATTTTTTTTTAATTTCATTGGGAAATTGGGGGAGGGGAACAGCGTTGGGGAATCAGGGAAGGGGAACAGATAAGTTGCTGTCCTTTTGTTGTTCAGTCTAGTTGTGGAGAACGTCGCTTCACTGGCCCATGTTGGTATTATCATTTTGCTCTTCCCGGGTGAGGCAGTTGCTTGCCAGCCATTGGATGGCCGCTCATGGCAGCTCACAGCAGCTCGCAAAAGCTCAAACCAGCTGCCAGCCAGCCCCACTGCATCCTACGCCATCGCTTGCGACTCACGGCAGCCTAGCTCCAGGTCGAGCTGGAGTTGTTCACCATCTTAACTGTACAGGTCGCAGTGTCACTGGCCCTCATGTGGGATCCAAACCGGGGTCCTGCTGCTCAGAGCTGGCGTCCCAAGACAACTCCTAACCGAGCACTAATCAGCCGGCCCAACACTATTTTTATCAACTATGTTGTAAATGCAAGTTTTTTAGTAGCTCTAGAAACATTTTAAGAAGAAGGAAATCGTACCTCACCCCCCCACTTTGTTTTTTAAAGAGTTGAAATCATTTGCTAGTTGTTGTTTTTTTTGGTACAACCAGAAAATAGTGGGATTTTGAATATGGGAGGTTTTGATTGTCTTGGGTGTCAGCTTAATATTCCATAGATGGGGGGAGCTTTTTTTATCCTATAATACAAAGCATACTAAATGGCAATTTGGAGTCAGTCATGCACTTACTATTTCTTGAATATTTTTAATTACTTCTAGTCCCATGTTTTTGGCAGAATTGTTTCCTAAACAAAACCACTCCTAGACCTTGGCTCTCCCTGTAAAAATTTTGTGTACTCTGTAACATCTTTGATGGCAGTAGTCCAGTTTTCTTAGTAATTTTGTTAATGTGCTGTGAAAGATTGAAAATTTGAGTAGGTAGTGTATATGATACAAAATTGTGAATTAGTGGTACTTTGATGTAACAGCGTATCAACATTTGAAAATTTTGGTACTTGATATTCTATTAAAGAAAATGAGATTTCAAATTTTAAGCTGGAACATCACTGGAATAACTGTTTAGAAAAGAATCACAACTACATGACTTTTTAGGTTTTTGGTATGTACATTAAGAATTGTGTACAAATTGATATGTCTGTGCCTATATTCTCAAAATAGCCAATAAAATCTTGATTATAAAAGAAAAAAACTTTATCATGTTAATTAAACATAGGGTTGTGTTAACTCATTGGGTTGATTTTCCCTGAACATTCTATAGTCTTTATATTACAGTTACTATTAAGTAACACAGCTTGATAAATACTTCTATTATTCAATTTGTGTGTGGTGCTATTTTTGGTGAAGATAAATTATTAGAAATACACTGGTTCATAGGAATGGTATTCAGGAGCTTTTAATGTAGCTGTAGATAGATCAGACCTGCTTGTGAATATTTCTCTAAAGCCTGAAAATAATGACCACGTTTAGTTTTTGGTCTAACAAAAAATATCTGGGCCAGGCAACCCCAAGAAGGTTGCAAATTCCAACTCAGTAGGAGACTGACCTGTTCCTCAGAAAGATCATACTGCTATCAAAGTCCTATTTCCCCACCAAACACATAACTGAGCTGCAGATAAAAGTTGAGGTATCAGTGTTGGAGGTTGAGGAAGGAAGAAGAATTTATGAAAAAAGGAAAAAAAGTCTAGTAATCACTGCCTAATGAGGAAAAACAAGACAGTGATTAAATCAAATGTACTATAGATTTGCCTTGTATATTGTAAACATTATTTAGCTGTTTTCTTGCCTTTGTGACCCTAGAAAGCTATTCACATTGTTGTGTTTATTTACTTACCTGAAATAAAGGTGCAATAGGCATACTCTTCAGTTAAAATAGATTATTTTTAAAACCTCAGGTAGTAATTCCTGTGTGTATAATATATGAAGACTTTAAATTCTTGAGACCTCTCTCTTTCAACTTACAATATGACCACTAAAGGAATGATAGACTGGGTGGGGCAAAAAAAAAAAAGGAGAAGACTTTAAGCAAAAATCACTGTCATCTTGGGGTATACCTTTCCTGAATGATGCCCTCCCTCCTGTTCTCCTCCTGAATGATGCCCTCCCTCCTGTTCTCCTCATATTTATTTGCTTGTTTGTTTGCTTATTCCTTTTTTTTTGGGGGGGGGTGGAGGATTAATGTTAACAGAGGACTCCTTAGCAAATATTAAATACACTGAGGTGCATGCCAACATAAGGTTTTAGAATAGAATTCTTGAGGAAAACTCAGAATGAGTAAAGGGGGATCCTCTCACCTCTCTCCATGCCTAGGAAAGAAGAGAGCTAAACATGTAATAATTATGAAAATTAGGCTTAAGTTTATGAGCAGCTTAAAATTCCAAATAGAGCCAGAATGGTATAGAGATAAGGCTTGGGGACATGGAATCAGAAGACATTGGTGTCAGACGTGGCTGTACCACCTACAGTATACGTGACCTTGGAGAATTCATTTCCCCCCTGCAAGGCTCTCCATTTCTTTTTACTTACCATGGGATAATATATATTTTCTTATACCTCACAGGATTATTAATGAAACCAAATAAAATTATATGTGTAGAAGAACACACACACACACACACACACACACACACACACACACACACCAATATATATTGAAAATCTAACATGGTGGTTTTCATGTCTCCACAGAGGCCTGGGAAGCTCTGGAGGAGTCTTCAGAGCCGCCCATAGGCAGGTCTATGCTTCCCCTGTCCCAGGACAGCAGCTCTACTTTTATCTGTTTTATAGGATATTGACACTTACAATTTCAAGTCGTTGATTTTAAAGGTTCTGCTGCTAAGTACTGAGTTTGAAATGTACATACAACAGATATGTGTACACTTTTGTCATGATATCAACTGTAATTTGTTTAACATTATGTAAAAAGCACTGAAAACATCAAAGACACTGGCAAGAATGTATTGTGAACTGGACCAGGTGACCATATTTTAATACCTTTCAAACTTTTTAGTGTGAAAATAAGTTTATATTCTTAAAATGTATTGATGACTCCAAAGAGTTTACCTAGAAAATCCCCCAACACACAAGAATATACAAGCGTACATTCCGTAGCCACCAGAGTGATGATGTCATCGCTTCATGTAGCCTCTGAAAAGTTCACTGAACACTCATGAGACACTAAAAGTGACAAAAAACAACAATGTCTTAGTATTATTATGAAAATAAGTGTGACCTCCTGAGAGCCCTGATAGAGTCATAGGGAACGCCCCTCCAGGGGACCCAATTTCACACTTTGAGAACCACTGACTTATTATTTTGAAGGAAACACTAAGGCACTGAATTATACATTACGTCAGTTGTGTATTTTTTTCCATCTCTGCTTCAGGCTCAAAGGAAATTGGATTGATAAATGAGATTTACTTTGAGGTTTCATAAAATGTTTTCAGTAATATCTTCCTTCTTTAAACCTGTGTTTTAAGATCTTTAAAAAAGTATGGTGAGTTTCTTTTATTAAAGTGTAGCAGCCACTCATCTCTCTCATGAAGCAAAAATCAACCACCAGCTTCAGTTAAAAGGAAATTTGGACCTCTCATTTAAGCCATTGATAAAATGTTTTGATTTGATTACGGTTTTTTTTTTAGGTCTGTGTATTCTGAAAAATGGGCCTCTGTCAGTCAACAAAGCACTATTTCAGAAGGCTAGAGGTACAGAGCGTCGTCACTTGAGTGTACACACCTTCCTTTGAGAGAGCGGCTCCATTTTAAGTCATCCTTGAGCAAAGTATTGTAGTACTCAATTTCTTTAAATAACTAATTACAGTGCTTACTTAACGTTAAAGAGTACATTTTAATTGGTCACAATTGCCTGCTTTGTCTTAATTTTTTATGATTGTATGCCCATTTATAAGTAAAGACAAAAGCTTGTCAGTTTCCAAATGTACTTTCTCTGCTTCACTTGCAGGACATCTGTAGCCTGAATAGTTTTTAGTTCCTCCCAACAGGTCTCCTCTCAGCTGCTCTGTGTTTTTACATCTCTCAAGAGGGGTTAATTCTTTACAGCTGTATCCTGCCTTCTAAGAATCTCACATGTGCAAATTATTAATCTTTCTCTATTGCTACAGTAACTCCCCAGGCCATAAACACCCCCTACCTAAAACTGGCCCTTTTCCAAGAAAAACTTTGGTACTCTTTCCCTGAAAATATCATTTGGTCTGCTTTGGCTTATGTTGTTATTTAGAACAATTGTTAAGATACAGAAACTTCCAAACAATTATTTAGAAATAGAAACTTAATCTTCAGGTTTAAACCTCTATCCACTTTGATATAATTTGAGTCTCAATTTTACATTCCACTTATTTAAAAAAATCATGCTGCTTTTACTTTTCATGACTATACTTTTCAATATTTAAAAATTTTAGTATGATGCTAATTATATCAAATAGGACTTTTTAATAAAAAAATAGAGTGTGATCTTTCTGTCAGTGTAAGTCAATTACATTTTTTCCAATTTAACCTGCATGCATTTATAACTGCAATATAGGTCATGCATGTTTTGGTGTGTAAACATATTAATGCTCCTTTGTTAGGGAGAAAAGAAGCAATATTATGGTAAGACAATCTATATATTAATATACAAATATGTTGGCCAATCATAGCCCAGCTTCTCAATTTTTATATAAAATATACTTTATTCTAGATTTTTATATCCTTCAGAACTCGTAAGATGGCCACTGCTTGGCCATTTCTCTCTGCTGCTATGATCTACATTTTGACTTCTTCTCCATTCCCTAGCTACTGGGTGAATACTCTTATGATCGCTAGCCTTCAAAATAAATCATTTATTTTAGAAGTTAGATATGTCATAATAAAGCATTAAGAAATTCCAGGAATTGCATTTCTCCGTGATTACATGCCTCTAGTGGTGTTTCGAGGCACAAGGCAGAGGGACCAGTGATTTTTACCAGCTGACAAGTGCAATAATCCCCCAGAACTGCAAGGCCCGAAGCATCTTATTGCTGTTATGAAACAGAATTTATAAATAAAAATAAGGAAAACAGCCAGAGCCATGCACTTCCTGGGCTTCACTGACATTGATATGACAGCCAATCAGAAATTTCCATTTATGCCAAGACTGCCACACCAATAATTTTAGCAATAAAGCCTACTTTAAGACATATTAAAATGGTTTGCATCTAATATGTATTTAAAGACAAAGGAAGTTTAAAGGTAGGTTTGTTATAATTCAGACATACAATAATTTTAATATATACAGAAAACCTCCCTGTAGACCAATTAAAATGAGCTTCTAAACAATACTGTACTCTTAGTTCACATAATATTATAACTTAAGCCAGTAACATCTCAACATTTTTAGATAAGATGTATAAGAGTAGCAAAAAAGGATTAGGATAATAGTGATATTTGAATTGTATTTTATATTATTTCAACTGCATTTTAACAGGCTTTATGACTGAGAGGGAGTAGGAATGCCGAAACGACAAACTTGTGTAGATTATATTTTCATTACATGCATTATTTCAGTTTAAAAATGTCAGTTGCTTGTCATGTTAACTAAGAATGCATTCACTATTGTACATATCTAAAGCTGGAGTTAAACTGAGAATTTTGCAAAGGACAGATACAAAGAAGTGATTTTTCCTTCTCTCTGTATATAAAAATAGAACTTTCAGAAATGTCATGGCTGACACATTTAGCTGCTGGACATTGAAAATCCTCTTTCTGACTCACAACCTGTGACTGGAACTCTGTCAGAGTAATCAAGAGATGTTATACCATAGAGCACAAACAGTCGGCTTTGCTATTTGGCCTTGTTTTTAAAGCAAAAGTGATTTAAATTTGGACCATAACATAAATGTTTCTTATACTCCTTTTCTTTAAAAGTACAGAAAAATAATTAATTGTGCAATGTATTTGTACAGCTAATTATCTAATTTAACCAGTATTTTATGAGCATGTGGACTACTGAAACAGTATAACATAGTAAGAGAAAATATGACTGAATAAATATCTATCATGTGCTGGATTATTTTTCTGAGATCGCATTGCAATTAGTGATGACCATAAAGGAATACAATGAACCTTTAAAATACATAACCAGACTTCAGAAATTGAAAGGCAATTCTTGAAAAATATTTGTCTCCTTTGACCTCATGTGTAATTAGAATGCCTCTTTTTTCAAAAGAGATCAAGGAAATTATGACACACATTAATATATTTCCCACCAGTACTCTATACAAATTCAGAAAAGCTGGGTATTCAGGTATTTATTGTGTCTACAAGTGTTTCCACTTGTGTATGCTTTATATTTTTGTTTTTATTTTTTTAAAGGTTTTATTGGGGAATTGGGGGAGAGGAACAGCATTGGGGAATTGGGGAAGGGGAACAGACGAGTTGCTGTCCTTTTGTTCTTCAGTCTAGCTGTGGAGGACGTAGCCCCACTGGCCCATGTTGGTATTATCATTGAGCTCTTCCCGGGTGAGGCAGTCGCTTGCCAGCCATTGGATGGCCGCTCATGGCAGCTCACGGCAGCTCATGCCCGCTGCCGGCCAGCCCCACTGCAGCCTCATTGCAGCCTACACCATCGCCTGCGACTCACGGCAGCCCAGCTCCAGGTTGAGCTGTTGTTCACCATCTTAGCTGAAGAGGTGCAGCGTCACTGGCCCTCATGTGGGATCAGAACCTGGGCCCGGCTACTCAGAGCTGGTGTCCCAAAGCAACACCTAACCAACATTCCACTCAGCCGGCCCCACTTGTGTATACTTGAAAAAAGATTTTGTTATATTGTCAATTTTGTGAAAACAATATGACTGAATGGATATTAACATGAACATCCATAAAATGGATGAAATCAGACTAGATAAATTCTTAGTAAGGGTTCACAAAATCCTTCCTGATATTTAAAAATTACTATAAGGTGTGTCTTCTTGACTTTCCCTTATTTTCTAAAATAGCAATATTTAAACTTTTCAAGGTGAATAAATCACCTTAAGATATTTAGGTTCACTGATACAGCTGATTTAGAAAAAAATATACCAATCTTCAATAAGTAATTAATTTAGGATCTAAGTTTTATATATTTATACTTGTTGGAAAGGGCATCTTTAATAAAACTACAGAACCTAGTCATATTCATTCAAATAAAACAAAGGTAGGTTCATTTTCCCCCACATCCATATCTCTTAAGCCTGGTTGACTATTGGCCAAGCTAGAAAGTAAATGTTTCGTGATGTGGAAAGAATTGTGGCTTTATAATTAGATTCAAATTCTGCCTCTGACAATTACTAGATGTATGACCTTGAAAAAGTTATTTAATTTTTATCAGCCTATGTTTTCTCATCCTTATAATGGGGAAGATACCTAGCAGCTCATAAGCTGTGAGGTTTAACAAATCAGGTAATAACGTGATGTTAGTACAGTTTCTGGTCTCAAAAAGACACTTGATAAATTACTCTTTCCTTCCATGATTCCATTTCAAAATTCATTTTTTGTGCTTCCTTGACCAAATTGTAAGTGCCTCATTTTTCCTATGTCCGCATTTCCCAAGGATCTTATCTTCTGCCTATTAGTCCAAGTTCATCCAAATGAGCAATACCTCATTTTCCAATATTCCTTAAATGTATCTGTCCACTAGAGCATAACTCCTCTCACCCATTCTCTCTGGTTTTAATCTCTTTTAAGGAGAAGCTTACCATTCTAGGAAATAACAGGTTAATGTATTCTTATAAACTTAATGAATCACAGAGTCTTAGAACTTGAAAGGATCCACTAAATTAGAGATCAGAAAATCAAATGCCTGCAAGGCTAGGAAGATTCAATAAATGAGTAAAATAGGTTGGGTGAAAGCACATATGCATGTTTAAGACTGAAGAGTAGAACTGAAACCAACTAGAAGGACCTTGTATCTGTAGAGGGCAGTCATTACCCAACTCAAGCTGAGTATTGCCATGTGGAAATTTCAATGCTATATTGGGAAAGACTTTTGAGTATTTCAGGAAAAAAAAATTAAATCCAGATTTTTATGTGAAACATTTGATTAAAAATGTTGCTGTTGTTTAGAAACACTAAATCAAATATATCTACTAGCCAGACCCATAGAAGAGATTGCCATCTTAGAACATCTGTTAGATCATCTGATACTAATAACCTCATGTTCAGATGAAGACATTGAAGCCCAGAGAGCCACATTATTTTCCCAAAGTTAGTTAATGGCAAAACAAGGAGTATAACTCAGGCCTCCAGACCCAAGGATTAAGAATGCCACTTTCGGCCACTTTGCTTCTTTATTCCTCTCAACATATGAGTACATAGGATGTTTAGGAAACATATTATTTTCTTCAGCTCATAGGTGTGATATGTAATGATATTCTTTCCTTACACTAAAGAATCATCTAGTTCTCTAAGTTCCTAAATCTCTCAAGTGAATTGTGTGTATAGAGGATTTGGTCAAGAAATGATTGCCTTAATATTCAGAAAGAGTTTATATAGCTTCTCCAAATATGAGCTTAACTTTTCACCAACGTTACCACACTCCAGAGTTATTTATACTTTGGAATTATTTGCCTTGAATTTACCATTATGTTTCTAAATTACATTTTATGATTTTAGGACAATTTAATATTTCACACAGTACTCAATTACATAATTTAACTCTTTGAGATTAACTTGAAATGCTTTGGATTAGCTTATGTTTATGTATAATTTACTTGGTCAAATTTAGACTTTTAGAAATCAAACATTAATAAATATAAACATAATTCTTTGGAAATAGCAGTATGTCATATTTGTGTTATATGAAAATGAAAAAACAAACAAACGCTTTTGTTGGTTTGTGTATAAAGGTTTCTATATTTAGAGAATCACTAGACTCTAAAATCTAAATGCTGATTAGCAGTTTGTGAACAAAGTGAGGTAATTTTGTCATTTTTACCTTAGGGTAAATCATAAGTCAAATTTAAAATTCTAGTGGGCAAACTTCTTATATTATTATACATAGCTTGGTACTAGTCCTTAAATTTGAATCCTCTTAAGGCTTCTCATTTGAATATTTGAATTATAATGTGGCACACCTACATTTTCAACACAAAATTCAAACCTACCCTGGCCATGTACTAATTGAACAGAACCATCTGTTGCAATTGTGGGTAATGGGGATTAAGGTGTTTACAAATACAATTCATTGATTAGGTCACATGGTATCATTTCAGGGCTGTGAGTAATGCTTACATCTCATTTATTCCTTCGCTTGGGGTGCTAGTCTTCTCTGTGACCCCAATTTGCTTCAAGATTTTTAAATTTGGTGCTAACCAACATGGATACATTTCCTGACCTTGCTGATAGGAATAGAACAGAAGTCTCTCAAGTGCTGTAGAAATGAATTAATATGCATGTTATTCCATGAAAAGATCATTATTTCACAGATATCTTTGTTAGGAGTATGGCTGCCATGATAGTTAATTATTAAAGCCATAACCATTGTTAATACAGAAAGATCATTTAGATATGATAATTTAGTTTTATAACTTAAATTATGTCACATAAATTTGTGAATATGTAAGTACAAATATATAAAGTTTTTATACCATTCTTAAATTGCCTTTTTCTGATTGTTAAGTGGTATATCAAAAATAAGCTCAGAAATCACAAAACTTCCTTAAGACTTTGGGAATTTAAAAATTTACATGGGGTTAAGGTGATAATTAAGGGAATCGATCATAGCAATTTTACTTAATTTAATGCCATGAACATTTGTTGGGTGATTATGAAGTACAGAACTCCACACTGTAACAGATACAAGAAATACTATGATAAATAAAACATGGCCTCTGTCTGAAATTTCCTCCCCTGTTGACCATATTCACCTAGGTTAAGAGCGTAGTTGCTGATAGTGTGGGCCAAACCAGGAATTGATAGGCATATGAGAGACAGAACCCAGTATCAAAATAGCTAGTAGGTGGTTATTCAGGCAAAGCAACCAATGCTGGAGTGCAGCTTAGTTTGAATACAAGCTTAGACCTTCAGTTCAAGAACAGGACCAGGACTTAGACATTAATATGTGGCATGTTTTTCAGGCAGGGTAACTGGAATACAGCAACAAAAAAAAAAGATTGAGTTGCTATACCTGGGACTTAAAGTAGAAATCTGAGCCAAAGATAAGTAAAAAACCCAGTTCCTTGACTTGAAAATTGTTTCAACTTGATCCCCAACCCACACATGGATTGAAAGTCTTTTGACTAAAGATATTTGGACACCTTCTCTCTAATCATTGAATGACTTCTAAATTATGCAGACATACATGGGAGTGACCCATTGTACATCAGACTAAAAATTAGAATAAAAAATGCTGAATAGAGACATCAGCAGACACACACTATGGGGAAACAGATTAATTCCAGATAAGATACTGAAATAAACAAACAGATAAACAAGTAAAAAACAAAAATTGAAAAAAGAAACCCAGAACAACAGTCCTCAGGAAAAAAAATCATAAAATTGCTTTAATATATAATCTAAAATATAATGAATGTAAATAAATAAACTTGCAGAGAAACAAGAAAGTGTAACCTACATTCAGGAAAAGAAAAACAAATGAAGCAACAGAAAACAATCTACAGAACATCTTTGAGGGGCCTACATCTTTAGCAGACAAAGATTTTAAAGAAGCTATTGTAAATATTTCAAATAATTAAAGAGAACCAGGTTTAAAGAACTGAATCACAGTATGATTATAACAACTCTTGACATAGAATATCTTAATAAAGAAATGGAAACTATTGAAAAGAAACAAAGGCAAGTTCTAAGAGTTGAAAAGCACAGTAACAAAAGGGAAAAAACCCACTAGATGAAATCAATAGCAGATATGAGATAAACAGGTATAAGGTGGCAAAGGAAAGAATTAGTGAACTTGAAGATGGACCAATAGAAAATAGATAGATCAATAAAAACGAGCCCATAAAGGAAATAATATAAAACAACTGAAGAAAAATGAATAGCATCTCAGAGACCTTTGGGACAACATGAAAGTGCCAGCACATGTGTAAAAAGAATCCCACAAAGAGAAGAAAGAGATAAAGGGGTAAAAAACACGCAAGAAGAATAATGGCAAAAATCCTTCTCAAGTTTGATGTTGAACAATATATAGATCCAAGAATTTCAATGCATTTCTATCAGGGTAAAGACAGATTCATGCTCAGACCCATCAAAATCAACTACTGAAACCCAACGCTAAAGAGCTTGAAAACATATTAGAGTGACATCAGAAACATCGTGGTGTGAGTGGTGCTCTTTGATCTCTCCCCTTGAAGTTACAACAAGTTGAACAGCTTTAATTCAATGAAGGATTCCCTACACAAGACACAAACATGTCTGACAGATATGTTCATTGAAAATCTGAAGTAGAGTAAATTGGGGTGAACAGGGAGGGGGAAAGGGAGAAGTGCAGAGAAGAGGCCACAGGATGCAGCCTGGAGCTACTGTGGTCCCAGGAGAGAGGAGAATTGAGATTGCAGGTACACTCTCTGTGGCCCTTGAACAACCCTGCCTAACTGAGCAGCATATAATACGGCTGAACCCAGCAATATCTCTCAGAGCAGAGATCTCTGGGCAAAGACTGAATACAGAAGTATGACAACTGCAGTCTAACAGCCCCCACTGCCAAGCAGAAAACAAAACAACGGAGCCTGGCCGCCTCCCTCCACTCTCCCAGAGCTCACCTCCCCCAAACTCTCCCAGTTTTAGCAACGAGCACCAGAAAAAAATGGTAGTAGTGTCAGATTAAAGAGCAAAATATCTACAGCCCTGAGAACTGGAAAGACAGCTCCTGAGAGGCAGACACACACTGTAGATAATTCCAGTGACAAAGGAGGAGCTATAAGGGCAAGGCAGCAGTGGTCTGGCAGTCGCCATTACTTGGAGAACAAATCCAGAAACACACCAGCCACCTCTTCTAGCCCACTGTGCCTCCACCTTTCTTGGCTGATCCCAATGGGAGGACACCCAGGGCTGCTAAGGCACACAGGTCTGCGTCTGGCTGCAGGGGCAGCACTGGGATTTCAGGGTCTCAGAACCCCATAACCCACCACATCCTCCCACTGGGGTGGTGCCCTGAGACCGAGGTGACTTGGTCACAGAGGAGAAGCCCACCTCCCCAGGAAATCTCCCACTGTACAAAAGGCTGGAATAGAGCAAGAGAAAATAAAATGCTCCAGCGCTACATACTGGAAAACAAAAGAAAGTCCACTTCATATCACCCTGCTGCAGAATTCACTCCTGAAAATGCCCAGGAAGAGAAATAATCCATTAATTGCCATGCATAACAAAAGTAAAAAGGCAGCTCAGAAAGAAAATGAGAAATCTCCAGAAAAAAACTAAGGACATAGAAATATGTGACTTAAATGACAAAGAATTCAAAATTGCAGTTCTGAATAAGCTCAAGGAGACGCAAGAACACTCAGATAAGCAGTTTAATGAACTCAGAAATAAAATCAATGAAGAAAATGAACTATTTTACCTAAGAGATTGAAATTTAAAAAAAACACAAAAATTCTCTAGCTAAAAAACTCAGTAAAACAGATGAAGGATGAAATAGTGAGCTTAGAAAATAAAGCTGACCTAGATGGAGGAAAAATTTAGTGATATCAAGGATAGATATCTGGAAATGACGCAGATGGAATAAGAGAGAGACTTGAGAGTTAAAAGAAGTGAAGAACTTTATAGGAACTATCTGAGAAGGGAGGGAGAAGGATACCAAGTCTATTGAATAAATAGTCAATGAGAACTTCCCAAACCTATGGAAAGAACTGGACCCTTGAATCCAAGCAGCAAACAGAACATCTAATTACCTCAATCCTAACAGGCCTTCTCCAAGGCACATTATATTGAAGCTGTCAAAAATTAATGACAAAGAAAGAATTCTCAAGGCAACCAGGGAAAAGAAGATGGTAACCTACAAAGGAAAGCCCATTAGATTATTATCAGATATTTCAGCAGAAACTCTACAAGCCAGGAGGGAGTGGAATCAAGTATTCAAACTATTGAAAGAGAGAAATTACCAGCCAAGAATAATACATCCTGCAAAATTATCCTTTAAAAGGAAGAATAAAGACCTTTCCAGATATACAGAAACTGAGGGAATTTTGTACTACAAGGCCTACATTACAGGAAATACTGAAGATTATTCTACCTGAAACAAAAAGACAAAAGGATATAAAACTATGAGTAAGATTACTGACAGACAGAAGCAGAAAATGGCAACCCCTACACAGATTAGGGCACTATACACTTAAACATCACATAAAGGTAAGGAAGATAAAAACATAATAAAAGAAAAATACAAGAAGACAATTTGCTATTGTAACTCAGAAATTAACTCACAGCATAAATAGGGATAATTTGTGACAACAAAAACATAAAAGGCGAGGGAGTAAAGGTCCGAATTTGTAAAGGGGAATGGAGATAAGATGCATGATGAAGAAGAAGGACTACTATATGTATGAAATTTTCTTTCACATAAACTTAATGGTAACTGCTCAAAAAACATTCCAGAACTGAACACATAACATAAAAAGAGGAAACAAAGGAAAAAAGTTATAGAATACTACCAAACTGAAATAAACACAAAGACAAAGAAACACAAAGGTAGAAACACAAAGGCAAAGACAAATAAACACAAATAAACACAAAGACAAATAAACACAAAGACAGAAACACAAAGGCAAAGAAACAATAAAGGCACTAAACTACCAGAAAATAAATGTATATAGAAAATCCTCTATAATGTCCCTAAATGTAAATGGATTGAACTCACCAATAAAAAAGACACAGAGTAGCAGATTGGATCAAAAAACAAAACCCAACCATATGCTGCCTCCAAGAGATGCATCTCAGCTGCAGGGACAAATATAAGACTCACAGTGAAAGGATGGAAAATGGCATTCAGAAAAAAGCAGGTGTAGTCATACTTAAAACTGATGAAACAGACTTCAGGATAAAAAGATAACAAGAGACAAAGATGGACATTTCATAATGATAAAGAGGAAAATACAGCAAGACGACATAACACTTACCAATATATATGCTCCCACTCAGAGAACAATAAAACATATAAAGGAACTACTAACTGAACTAAAGGGAAAAACTGACAAACACATAATTATATTAGGGGGCCTAAACATGGCTTATGACAGCTATAGATAGATCTTCCAAACAGAAAACCAATTAAAAAAAAATCAGCCTTAAATGACACATTGGACCGAGTGGACATAATGGACATTTACACAGCCTTTCATCCTATACATTATTTTCTAGTGCACGTGGTACACTCTCAAGGATAGACCATATGTTGGGATAGTCAACTGGCCACAGCACATTTACAAAGACTGAAATCATATCAAGCATATTCTCTGACCATAAAGCTTTGAAAGTGGAGATCAACTGCAAAAAGAAAGCAGGAAAAACCATAAACATGTGGAGATTAAACAACATGCTACTAAAGAACAACCATGTCAAAGAAGAAATAAAAGGAGAGATCAAAAGATACATAGAAACAAATAAGAATGAAAATAAGTTATATCAAAATTATTGGGAATGTTGATGAATGGGAGATGATATTTGCAAACAACACCTCCAGTAAGGGGCTAATATCTAAAATGTATAAAGAACTCATACAACTCAACAACAAAAAAACAAAAAAATCCAATTAAAAAATGGGCAGAGAACCGGAACAGACACTTCTCCCAAAAGACAAACAAATGGCCAACAGATATATGAAAAAATGCTCCATTTCACTAGTTATTAGGGAAATGCAAATCAAAATCACAATGAGAAAGCACCTCACACCTGTTAGAATGGCTGTTATCAACAAGACAAGTTAATAACAAGTGTTGGAGAGGCTGTGGAGGAAAAGGAACCCTCATACACTGCTGGTGGGAACGTACATTTGTACAATCACTATGGAAAACAGTATGGATGTTCCTCAAAAAATTAAGCATAGAATACCAATGCAACCCAGCAGTCCCTCTTCTAGGTGTCTACCCCAAAAATCTGAAAAAATTTATCTGTAAAGATATGTTCATTGCAGCATTATTCACGGTGACCAAGACATGGAAACAACCAAAGTGTCCTTTGATAGGTGATTGGAAAAAAAGATGTGATACATATATGCAATGGAATATTACTCAGCCATAACAAAAGATGAAATACTGCTATTTGTGACAACATAGATGGATCTTGAGATTATCACGCTAAGCAGAATGTCAGACAGAAAAAGTAGGGAATTACATGGTATCACTCATATGTGGAATATAAATGAAAGCAACAGATGAACAAGACAAACAAACAAAAGCTCATGGACACAGATAATAGTTTAGTGGTTACCAGAGGGTAAAAGGGAGGGAGGATGGTAAAAGGGGGAAAAGGAGGTCAAGTATATGGTGATGGAAGGAGAACTGAATGTGGGTGGTGAGCACACAATGCAATATGCAAATGATGTATTATAGAAATGTACACTTGAAACCTATATGATTTTACTAACCAATGTCACCCTGATAAATGTAATAATAATTTTTAAAAAACAAAAAAGAAAGTATATTAGAGAACAACAATAAAATTAATGGCTGATTCCTCAAGAGAAATACTTGAGAAAAAAAGGTAGCATACTGACATATTCAAAATGTTAAAAAAAGAAAGAGAATTTGTTGCCTATAGACCTACCTTAGAATACGAAAGGAATTTCTTCTGGCAAAAGGAAATTATACCAGACAGTAACTTGACTCCATAGGAAGAAACAGAATGCTGAAAAATATATGGGTAAATATAAAAAAATATATATAAATATGTTTTTTTCTCTCTGTGTTTTAATTTCTCTGAAAGATATGATTATATGAAGCAATATTTATAACACCCTGTTGTTGGGTTTGGAGCATATATAGGTGAAATATATATGTCAATAATAACACTTAAGAGGTGGGAGGAATACTGGAACAAATTGCTATATTTTACTGGAATTAAGCCAGTTTTAAAATACATAAGATTTAAAAAATACAAAAGACATACATTTTTTTAAGTAAAAAGATTGAAAAAGATATACCATGTGGATAATAATCATAACAGAGAAGTAGCTATTATTAATATCAGACAAAATACAATTTAAGAAAAGGAATATTATGAGAAAGCAGAATATTTTGTAATAATAAAAGGATCAATTTCTGTAATATATAATAATTGTAAGTGTGAACACATCTAACAACAGAGACCCAAAATATATTAAGCAAAATCTGACATATTTAAAGGTGAAATAAAACAATTCGAAAATTACTGTTGGAAAACAAATTATGGCTGGAGATTTCAACTTGGTGTTCAATTCTCCAACTGCTTTCAATGAATGATAAAACAGCCATACAGAAAATCAGCAAGGATATAGAAGACTTGACTACTTTTATCTCTTTAATTAACTGACAGTTTTAGAACACTTCATCCAACATAGCGGAACACACATTCTTTTCAAATGCACACAGAATTTTTTCCAGGACAGACCCTATACTAGGCCACAAAACAAATCTCAATGAATTTCAAAAGATAAGTCCATTCAAATGATGTTTTCTGACAATGGAATTAAAAAAGAAATTAGAAAGAAAAGAATTTTAGAAAAATTTCAAATATTTGGAAATCATGCAACACATTTCTAAATAATCCATGGGTCAAAGAAATTATCAAAAGGAAATTTAGAAAATATTTTGACTAAAAATGGAAAGAGCATATGACAATATGGAGTATAGCTAAAGCAGTACATAGAGGAAAATGTATAGTTTTACATGTCTAAATTGTTAAACAAGAGAGGTCCCAAATCAAGCCTAAGCTTCTACATTAAGAAATAGAAAAATGAGGGCCAGTCGAGTGGCGTGTTGGTTAAGAGTTGGCTTGGGACGCCAGCTCTGAGCAGCAGGACCCCAATTCGGATCCCACATGAGGGCCAGTGACACTGTGCCCTCTACATCTAAGATGGTGAACAACAGCTGCACCTGGAGCTGGGCTGCTGTGAGTCGCCGGCGATGGCATAGGCTGCAGCCCCTGCTACAGTGGGCTGCCATAAGCAACTGTGTGTGGCTGGCAGCCAGCGTGAGCAGCCGGCAGCCTGAATGAGCTGCCAAGAGCCACAGTGAGCGGCCGTCCAGAGGCCGGCGACCTATCTGCCTCACCTGGGAGGATTGCAATGATAATACTAACATGGGCCAGTGAAGTGATGTCCTCCACAACTAGACTGAAGAACAAAAGGACAGCAACTTGTCTGTTCCCCTTCCCCTGATTCCCCAGCGCTGTTCCCCTCTCCCAATTCCCCAATAAAATCTTAAAAAAAAAAAGAAATAGAAAAATGAGAATAAAGTGGATACAAAGAAAATAACAAAAATCAGAATGGAAATCAATGAAAAAAATAGAAAACAGAAAAATAATAGAGAAAAATTAGGAAATCAAAAGTTGACTCTGAAAATGTCAACAAAATTGATAAACATTTAAGTAGAATGACTAAGAAAAAAAAGCTGAAATTAGCTCAATCAGAAAAGAAGTAAGAGCTATAAGAAGTGAAATAAAATTGTAAACTTTTTGATTGATTTAATATGGAGAGGTAAACACAGAAGACACATTATGAATAGTTAAGTTTCTATTTTAAGAAACTGGGTGGATGGCATATTCATCAACTGAGAAGGAGAATATGGGAAGGAGTTAGGAACAAATTGAAGCATGTTTAATTTAAGTTGTGTGGGGACATTCAAGTGGATAGGTCTTGCAAATAGATTTTTTAGTCAAATGCAAAGGAGAGGTCAGGGCTGTAGATTATGTGGTTAGTTTTCCCCCATGGCCTACAGGGTAAAGTCAGACCTATCTGTCATTCCAAGTCTGCTCTTGACTGTACATACAACTACAGATACCAGGCTCCAAATTGTGTCACATTTTATTCCACAGCCTTGCGTCTTTAATCTTTCCTCAGACTAGAACAGCTTTTCCCTTTAAGCCCCTAACACAAATCCTTCATATTTGAGTTCTACCTTAATTTCTACACATTCAGGGATTTTTTCCAGGTGACTTCATTTAGAATTAAGTTCTCTCTTTATCATAGTATTTTGTTTCCTTTTCATATTATTTTTATCAGTTTCATTAAGTTATAAATCATATACCCCAAATTCACCTATTGTAGGTGTACAAAATCACTGTTAAATGAATATATTTTATACAAATACTACACTACCTTGATCCCTGTAGTTTTATAATAAAGCTTGAAATTAGGTAATTGTTTTGGCTATTCTAGGTCTTTTGAATTTCCTTACAATTAGTTGTATAGAGTCGTGCAACCATCACCACAATCAAGTGTCAGGATATTTTCAGTACCCCAAAAAGCTCCCTCATATCCACCTAAAATCAATCCCTAGGCAGCCACTGATTGCTGTCTATCTCTACATATTTAAATGTTTTATAAATATTATATAAGTAAAATAAATATAATATGTGGCCTTTTGTGCCTGGCTTCTTTCACTTTGCATAATGTTTTTGTGGCTCGTCCATGTTATAGCATGTATCAGTAGTTTGTTCATTTTTATTGCTGACAAATATTTCATTGTATAAATATACCATACTGTGTTTATGGATATGCTAAATTTTGTTTATCTATTAACCAGTTGATCATCATATAAATTGTTTCCAGTTGGGGGTACTATAAATAATGCTGTTATAAAGAATCACATACTTGTGTAAATATTTGTGTGGATATATGTTTTTGTTTCTCTTGGTTAGATATCTAAGAATGAAATTGCTGGATTGTGTGGTAAGTTTATATTTAATATTTATTAAACTGCTTTCCATTTTACATTACCACCAGCAGGGTGGTAATGTAACGGTTCCCATTTTGCCACACATTCACCAATGCTTGATATTGTCAGTATTTTTTATTATAATCATTCTACATGTTTGTAGTGTATCACATTATGGATTTAATTTACATTTCCCTAATGACTAATAATTTTGGGCATCTTTTTATGTATAGGCAAAAGAAAAGGAGACTGAGGTTTAATCCCAAGAACTAGAGGATTCTAGAAATAAAATTGGCTGCCCTGAAATAGCGCATCATTGGAGGTGCTCACTATGTACTAGAAAGACACTTGCCAGGAATGCATTATGTTACTGGTTTCTGTCCAGAACTAATACAAAGGTCTATATCTGACACTGCTTGATTGAATTTTTCATGAGTACAACTATTTTATAGAGTATTATTGGAATGAGATGCTGGAGATCTAGCTCTGGTCCTGGTTTTGCCGCTGAAAAACAGTAGTGAGAGTGACCCTTTTAAATATGAATTAGATTATATCATTTCTCTGCTCAACGCCCTCCAATGGCTTCTCATTTCATTGGGAGAAAAATCTAAATCCTTTCAATGACTTCAAGGCTCTATGCCTTCTGGTCTCCTTTATCTCTCTAATCATCTCTTCCACTGTTCCCTGCTCTATCTCCTACTTGTCTCAGAATGACTATCCACGCTAACTTCTGAGCTTCCTTACATATTCCAGACATACGCTGATCACAGGGCTTTGCTGCACCTGAGCTTTGTTTACAATTTTTCATTGTGTGATAGCATTTCAAAATGCCCAGTTTTTACCTGAAATTTTAAATGTATGACCTTTCTTGAAGTATTAACACAGTTGACAATGATGAATCCACATTTCTAGATAACAACATCAGCCAAAGCTGCCTAGCTGGCTCTTCCTTTACATGCGGCTTGAGCTTTCCAGTTCATCACAATCCCACCAGATTGAATCACTCGTTTATTACTGCCTTTGACTCATAAGCATTGGATGTTGATGCGTTAACAGTGCTTCTTAAAGTTTAGGGTGCATAGAGTCCTCAGGAGAACTTTTTAGATTCAAACCTACCTGACAACTTCAGATATTCTGATTAAGGAGGTGGGAGGCACAAAATTTGCTTTTCTAACAAGCTCCCAAGTCATGATGATGCTGTGTCCTGAGGACCAAATTTAAAGTGGCATGATATTACAACATTTTTCTTTATAGTAGTTGTTTCTTTCTAGAAATATTTAATTTTAAAATTGATAATCAGGAATTGATGTTTTAAAATATATACTTGTATTGTTAAATCCTGATTATTATGGTGCTTTCTTGTACATACATAAATGGTAACAATTAAGCGGCTCACTCCCCTTATATTTTCAGGTCATGATGTTTTTGTTCTTCCTTATCCCCCTAGGGTGCTTCAGCTATCTTCTGATTTTACCCTGAGTTACAGTGTTAATCACTGGTCCTCCAGAATAAACTCAACAATCATTAGCATTTCAATAGCAATTTCTATCCAAGTTATTTTGAAAATGCCATCTGGTACCAAATATTAACAACTTAATAGTAACAGAGAAACCAAGACTTGTGGCTAGGAAGTGATAATCATAATTAAATAGTATTTATGGAGCACATGAGGCCCATCTATTAGACAGAGCTGGGGTAAATGTTAAGTCTCACTGCTAACATGAAGCAGAGTTAGTGACATAACCAAACTTGACCAAAATCGTATAGCTGTTGGACATCTGATTGCTTTTCCAACAATCCTGTCCTGTTTCCTATTGAAAACTGTCGGTCCTTTAATTAGCAAAATAATGTCTAAAAGTGGATAAAGGTAAAATTATTTCTAATTCTGTTATTGTCTGGAATATCTTGCTGTACCACTTACAGTGGGCCTGATCCTCAGCAGGGAAGACATTGTGGATACTGCACTCCTCTGGGATCCTTACAGGCAGCTGTGGAGCATCTTGCAGAGATGGTGGGAAGGTGAGTGTCTTTAGAAATCATGGACTGCCATGGCAGTAGCTGATTCCAGGAGCCAGCATGAAAGACCTAAGGACTGCTTCATACCCTAGTGGACTATATAGTACAATCTCTGAGCTCTCATCAGGTTTCAGGAGTCAGAGACCTCACATGGCATTCAGGAACAGTGGCTGCTGACCTGGGCAGCAATCCTAGGAATTCATAAGAGCTCTGTAGTGGGACTGGGTACGTCTTAAAATTTAAAGACTACTTCTTCTGAGAGGACGTCTCTCCCATCAAATGATGGCAGAGGCATAACTCTATCAAACTCTATGGGAAAAATTCAACAAATTGATCCTCAGGTGCTGATATACCTTAGGGACTATTATGAACACAGACTAATCACTGACTCTTACTCCACTTGCACTAGTTATATGAGAGAATCTAGACTTATGATCCCAGGGGAACATGAAGCATACATTCTTAGAATCAGGGCAGTAAGCAGTCTGTTGGCTTGGTGTTCCTTCTCTGCGTTGGAGTCTGATATCTTGCTGTCTGGGATCAGCCAATCCAAGAATCCATAAATAATTATCTGAGTGCCTACTACGTACCAGACACTGTTCTAGGCACAGATCCAGCAGTGCAAAAAAAGTCATGCCCCTGCTCTCGGAGAACATACATTCTAATGGGAGAGATGGGGAAGATAGACAATAAACACATAAATGAATAATTAAGCTAAATTAATTTACTAATTAAGTGTCTCCAAACAGATAAAATAGGATAAAGTGGTAGGGAGTGACAGAGATGGGAGCGGGGGAGGTGCTTTATTTGGGGTAGTCAGAGAGGGCCTCTTTAAGGAGGACAGGTGCTTCAAGTAGACACATAACATGCCAAAGGCACTGAGAGAGAAACACATTTGAAGTTTTCAAGAGAGCAAAAGAAGATGGAAAGTGTAGGGAGACCAAGTCAGAGAAGGAGGCGGGGCCAAGAGCACTTAGGATTTCACAGATGGTGTTATATATTTCCATTTTACTGTATATGTAATGAGAAGCCATTGGAGTAATTTAAGCAAGAGGATAACATAATTTATATTTTAGAAAGTAATGTATAGGGGATAAATTGTAGGGGACAAATGTGGGTTAGGGGGACCCATTAGGAACTGTTCCTGTAGTTCAGGCTGGTAATGATGTTGGCTTGGAATTTAGTTTTAGGAGCAGAGTTGTAAGAAGTAGTAGGTGTAATGGAACATATTAATGGATTGGGTATATAATAGGATGATAGGAAAAGAGAGCAATAAAAATTGGCTTCTACGGGCCGGCCAAGTGGAGTGTTGGTTAAGAGTTGGCTTGGGATGCCAGCTCTGAGCAGCAGAGCCCTGGTTTGGATCCCACATGAGGGCCAGTGACGCTGTGTCCTCTACAGCTAAGATGGTGAACAACAGCTCCACCTGGAGCTGAGCTGCCATGAGTCACCAGAGATGGCGTAGGCTGCAGTGGGGCTGCAGTGGGCTTCCGTAAGCTACCGTGAGTGGCTGGCAGCCAGCGTGAGCTGCCAAGAGCTGCCATGAGTGGCAGTGCAGTGACTGGTGACTGATCTGCCTCATCCGGGAAAAGCGCAATGATAATACCAACATGGGCCAGTGAAGTGACATCCTCCACAACTAGACTGAAGAACAAAAGGACAGCAACTTCTCTGTTTCCCTTCCCCGATTCCCCAATGTTGTTCCCTTCCCCCAACTCTCCAGTAAAATAAAAAAATAAAAAAATTGGCTTCTAGATTTTTGACCTGAGCAACTGGGTGGAGAGCGTTACTTCTCTACTGTCTAATTCTTAAGCTATGGAAGGGTTGGAAAGAGCTTGAGAATGTATTTAGATGGAGGCCTAGTGTCAGAAGTTCTGTTTTGGACATATTATGTTGAGATGCTTAGGACATGTCCAAGTAGAAATATTGAAAGGCAGTTAACACATATATCTGGAACTCAGGCTGAAGTACAAATTTGAGAATCATCAGCATATAAATGGTAGTTTAAGAGATATTACATCTGTTATATAACCACTGGATGAATGAGTCCTGATAAAATGGCCTTTTCAGCCTCAAGGCACCTAAAGCTAAGGTTAATGCAAACAGGACTCAGGATTCAGGAGTTAAGATGAGGGAGTGATGTCAGGAGACTGATTCTCATTAACTCTAGGAAACTACCAGAATCATTCTTAGGCAGCAGGTCTTTGGACTGTTGGTAGGTATCCAAACAGGCTGATGTCATGGGCTTTCTTTGATAAGGCAAAGGGCTGTTGCTTGCTTGGGTATGCAGAAAGAGTTAAACTTCCTTGTGTATTTCTACTGAAAATTAATGGGGTGGGTGCACAGAAATATTATAGATTCACCCTGAAAAAGATAAATCTCCACTAGTATTTAACTTCTAAACTTCCATGGGCTTTGAGAGACAGATGTTGTAATCATATACCTTAGGGCTTGATACAATGGTAAATACTGGGCAAAGGAGACAGAGGGACCTGGTTCAAATTCCTATTCTCCCATTTACCATCCTACGAGGTAATTTCGCCAGTTTCCTCATCTGTAAAATACAGATACCTAATTTGTTGTTGGAAAGATTAAAGATAAAGTATACGATCTATACTGTCTGGCACCTAGAAGTCTCTCAAAAACTACTTTAATGGTAGTGATTATTTTTTAAAATGAAATGTGGACATTAGAGCTAGAGATCAGTTTATGAGAATGGCAGGTCTTATTATAGAGAGACTGCTTAGTTTAATAAGTAAGATCATAATACATGATTTTTTTTCTCTTTTGTAATTTTGAGTTGATACTATGATATCTATCAACTACTACTCAGGTACCGGATTCCAAAGCAGTACTATTTGGCAGCCTAAACCACAGACCCAAAGAAATGAATACAAGCCACTCAATGAGTAAAGAGAAGCCAGGAAGTATACATGACAGAGTTAATCTTGTGTCCTTGCTCCAGTGGCTTAACCTCTGTGATCTAGTTTCCTCATCGTTAAAATGGTGAAAGCTGTGGCTATACCTTCGTAAAATTTCTAAAGCACCTAGCACAGTAAAAAAAATAAAAGTTTCTCCTTTTTTTCTCCTTCCCATTTCGAAAATTTGAATTCACAGACAGCATCTGTTAATGATAAACTAGAAAATCCTTAAGCCTTTCACATGGGTCTCCCATCATGAATTGCAGCAAGTCCTTTGCTAGCATCCGGTCCTGTGAAAAGACCCAGAGACCATGGTGTGGCCTCTTCCTTTTCTCAGAGTCTGGCATGCATGGCTGAGCCTTTCCTACTTCCCTCCTGCAGCTCAGGACTAAATGAATAATTAAACTCTTAAGCCGAGTTACTGATTTTCAGCAAGTGAATTTCTCCTATGGACGGTGAGAGAATTTAGTTGAAGTGGGTACTGCATGCAAATCTATTATTTTATGGAGCCTAGAGGTTTCTACAAACCCTATAAATATCCCTTTTTGAGTGAACAGTATATTCCAGTAGGTAGAGGGTTACCTTAATAGCCTAAGTAGTGTGACTTCCCGATTGGTCTCAGGGGCCCACTCAGCCTCAAAGCTCCTAAGCTCCGGAGGGGTTCCTTGGGCAATAGCTATACCTCTAGATACACAATGAACATTGACTGCTAGGTAGGCTGTTACATGAAGGTAAAGAGGGATGACAGTTGCTACATGGCCTGATTTTTTTTTTTTGAAGACTGCTAGAAAGAACTGTGCTTGCAAGTATTTCAAATGCATTGTGTGAAATACTTCTATTAAAATTCATTCCTTTTGTTTTTAAATCTTTGCTGTGTTAAAAATCAGCTGTTAAAAATTAGATTTTCCCCAGTATCTAACACACTAAATTGCCATTAGTCATTACTATCTTAAAAGAGACTGATGTAGGAGACAAGAAGGTAAAACCTACATTTCTTTTACTAAGCAGACTACCTAGACGGTGGATGCTGGGAAAATCCTAGTTATCATGTTGTTATGAGAGAACAAGCATAAGAGACAGTGAGATGGTGCCAGATACAGATTTCCCTCTTTTATGGCTTGGTCTTTGGACAGCTTTGGGACAGAATAGTAATCGCATCCTGACTGAGCCACTGGGCAGACAAAAGAAAGGAGTGGCTTAATTTATGTCAGAGGACCTCGTTCCCTGTAGGAGAACAGGCGAATGTTCAATAAAGTTGACATGGAATTATTGTCCTTCTGTCTGCCTATAGTTGAGAGGTAAATAGTGATAGCTTTACGGCCTTCAAAAGGGGCCATAGAGAAGACTCATGGGCAAGGGTAGCTCTTTCATTTGGGAGACACATGATCTGGGATAAGGAAAATATTAATTAAGTACTTATTATTCATAAGTAGTTATTGGTGATTATAAATAGAGAAAGTCATAGGAGAGATTACTTAGAAATGTGTGTATGTGTATGTATGTGATCTTTTTATATGCCAGGTAACACTAATGGAAAGCATAAGTCAAAATGTTTGTTTATAATATGGAACAGGAGTACTAAGATTTCATTGTCATCTTCAGTTTTTACCAATCTGAGTTATGCTTCAAGAAAAAAAATGTCTTTTACAAATGTCTCAAGATAAAATCTCCTAAAATGGCGTATGCTTGCTTTTGGAAAAGTTCTTTAAAAATTTGATTCCATTTTCCAGAGGTTTCTGGATGCTTTCTTATTCTACAAGCTTATCTTCCACTATTTCCCAAAGTGCATACT
This sequence comes from Hipposideros armiger, assembly GCF_001890085.2. Taxonomy (NCBI): domain Eukaryota; kingdom Metazoa; phylum Chordata; class Mammalia; order Chiroptera; family Hipposideridae; genus Hipposideros; species Hipposideros armiger. The sequence goes on from NW_017732275.1 coordinate 277,097, forward strand.
CTATGTTAATACGTCATTCTCGCTGTCCTGATTTTAATACATGTATTCCTTACCGCACAAATTTTTCATGCTTTCTCCATGTCTAGGAGGCATTTCCCCTTAATCTTAATGTATCAAACCCTGCTCATCATTCAGGGCACAGCCCAACTTCTACTTTTTCCATAAATTCGTTCCTACTCCTCTAAAACTGTATTTGAAATCTTAGACAGGGATTGCAAACTTTTCTTAAAGGGCCATATAGTAAATATTTTAGACTTGTGGGCCACACAGACTCTCTTGCAACTAACTATTCAACTCTGCTGTTGTAACACAAGGGCGGCCATAGATAATACATTAAAGAGTGATCATGGCTTGTTTCCAATAAAACTTTATTCATGAACACTGACATTTAAGGTGGGAGCTGTACTGGCTTTGTGGGCATGTGACCTGTGAGGTTACTCAGAGTCCTGCACTTGGAAGGGTGTCATGCTTACTTTAACACTCTGTTGCCATCATCTTGATATTCTTAATAATTTTTTTAAGAAAAGCCCCCACATTTTTATTTTTCGGTGTGTCCTTATGTAGCTGATTCTGGGTGGGAGTTAAGTATTCTCTTAAACGTCAAGACTTACTATAAAGCTATAGGAATCAAGACAGTGTGGTTTTAGTGCAGGGTTACATAAATAGTTGGACTTTGGAATTCAAAGAACAGAATAGAATTCAGAAATGAACTCATGTTTGTTTGGACCCCTGATAATGGTGGCACTGCAGAACAGTGGAGAAAGACTGTAAGATGGAGCTAGCTGGGCAGGGAGGGGTGTAGGCACAGGTCGGCGAGTGCCCTGCCACCCTCAGAGGCTACCTGTAGTGATCCCAGCATGGGGAAGGGCAAGGGACGTCACAAAATCAGGGACTAGAGTTTAACCGCAGCAGACCGTCATTTCTCTAAATATTGCTGTAACACTCCCATGCCCCTGCCCCACTCAGGAGGGAGGGTCCCTAATTCCTGATGACCCTCCTCTCTGCAGGGTGTTTGTAACTGTACATGTCCTTCTGAAAGCTTTAGACAGCGACAGTTTGCACATAGAAATAAAGTGAGCACTTAAAAAGAAAGATGGAGCTGGAATAATTGGGTATCTTATTTGGAAAAAAATGAAACTGGGTCTCTAACTTATACTCAGAAATTAGTTAGCGTGGAATATAGGCCTAAATGTGAAAGGTAAAACAAAAAAGGTGTTTAGAGACCACATAAGATCTTTTTCACCCCAGGGTAGATAAAGGTTTCATATGTAAGACACAAAAAATAGCAACCACAATGGAAAAGATTTATTAATTCAACCACAATAAAATTTAGAAGTTTTCTTCTATAACCAAAAGGAAATATGGGGGGAGGGAGGGAAGAAGGAAGGAAAAACAAACAAAATCAAGTCAAAACAAGGGTTGATGAGAACATGGACCACATATGCTCATATATACTGCTGGGGTTGTAAATTGGCGCAAACATTTTAGAAAAAGGTGATATGATCAATGAACTTGATGATATTCATTCCTACGACCCAGCTGTTTTGCTTCTGGTATCTTACCTAAAGTACTGAATGCTTATTTGTACCAGGATATATGCATAAGAATGTTCTTAGCAGCAGTATTTATAAAAGAGCAAAATCTGAAATAATGCAAATGTTCACTGGTGAAAGAATAAACAAATTGTGATATAGTAATATGATGAAACACCATTTAGCAAGGAAAAGTAAATGAACTATAGCTACCTATAACAATATGGAGAACACTAAAAACAACGCTGAGCTAGAGAAAGCCGGACATCAAAGAATATATACTGATTAATTCCAATTATACAAAATCCAAAAACTGACAAAATTTGGAGGCTTCTCAGAACAGGTTAGGGGTTCAGCTTCACTTCAGACTCATTATCCACCTTTCCACAGGCATAGTCTCCTCCATCTCTTGCTGCCGTAAGGTCCTGGGTCTTTTACTGCAGGCAAGGAATTTTTCTGTCCTGTAGTTACTCTGTGGGTTGGCTGCTGGGCTCCACACCTTTAAATACTTCTGTCCAATTTAGGATCTGCTACTTTTCTGTCTTTCTTTCCACCCATCTCACCCCACCGAGCTCTGATTATTTCATCTCTTTCAGTAAAATAATGCATACCATACCAAAAGATGATTGCTACATATATCATTTAGAGATAGTTAATCTCTATGTAGTCTCTATTTAGTTAGCAAATAGTTATCGGACACCAAATATTAGGTTGTTGAACCAAAGAGAAAAAAATCCTTAAAAATCCCTGTTCTGATTTTACATTCTACTGATTGAGAAATAATAGATAAGTTAATGAATGTTATGAAGAAAATTATAGCAAGGTGAAAGATATAAGGAATTCTCTGGTAAAGGTGAATTTGCAACTTAAATAGAATAGTCCTCATTGAAATAGTCGCTTTTGAGCAAAGACTCAAAGTCTTGCCAGAAACAGGTTTTGGGTGTACACTACAGGAAAGAATTCAAGGACACACTGAATAAACCAAGCAAGCAGCAAATTTATTAAAAAGATAGTACACTCTCAAGATGGTGAGAGTGAGCCAGCCCAGAGATGAGCGGCTGCCCCCAAGAACAACGAGACTTGGAAAAATGAAGGTGCAAAGTACTCAAGACTTAGGGGTGGTGTTACAGGTGTTCCTAGGTGGGTCCTTCCCATCTGGAAGAGGGATTTTTGTCCTTATTTGACTCAATCAACATGGGGTGGAGATTTTCCCTAACCACAATGTTAATAATATTACAATTCATTATAATTAGCTAAAGTTCACCTTGAGGGGCAAGATGGCGTCCTAGATTTGCTCTTGGCCACTGAGATATAGTTCTGAGTTTGCCACAGCCTCAGTATCCCCAATTGTCCTCAATTGGCTCCCAACAGGAGATGACCTGAGTGGATATCTGGGCAAACAGGACTCTAGGTACAGAACAGTAATGCAGAGTACCTGAGTTGGGTGCATGTTTTGTATGTATGAGGAGCTATGAGCAGACCAAAACACCATGAATACAGGATTAAAGTGAGAGGTAGAAGGGAGAAGTGAGGAGATAGATACTATGTAGACAAGTTAGGGCCATTTCCCTTCTAAAGATAAATGATTAAAACCCATTGATCACATCCAAATATTATCTAAACTCCTGTCACTGGGAAATCAAACCTGTGGGAATTGTTCCAGTTTTCTATTCTGGCATAACAAAGCACTCCAAAACTTAGTGGCTTAAAAGAATAGCAATAATTTATTGTGCCCATGAATCTGAAATTTTGGCAGGGTTCAGCAAGGATAGCTGGGGCAGCTCATTTAAGGATAGAGATCTGCTTCTAAGATGGTTTGTTTACATAGCTTCAAGTTGATTCTGCAAGTCCACCTCTCCAGAGACACCTTGGGCTTTCTCACAGCATGGTGGCTGGGTTTCAAAAGCAAGTACCCCAAGAGAATTGAGAAGTGGAAGTTGCCAATGTCATTTACACTGTGCTTTACGGCTCAAATAGTTACAGAGCCCAAGGGAAGGAATGTAGACGGCATTTATCAATGAGTGGCATGTCAAAGAATTTTGGGAACAAACTTCCACATGGGCAGAAGCAAATATAAAATCTAGGAGGTGGATAATGAATATGATAGCCTGGATGATGAAACAAGATTTAATAGAGAAATATCAGAGGTAGTCACTGGAACTTCCATGATCTATAGTTTGTCTTAAAGCACAAAGAGGATGGATTCACACAGTTTTCTTGGTGCAGGCTGCATCCACTTGTTTAATGATCATATAAAGAAATGCATATGATTTTTCTGGTAATTGGAAAAGGTCCTGACCCTTTTGATATATCCAAGAAGAAAATTTCAGGTTTTAGGGTTTTGGTTGAACTGATTAAACATAACCCAATTTTGGGGTAAAGCAAATACAAACACCCTCAGTTTTAAAGGAACCTCTCTTTATATACACCTAGTAGTCATAGCTGTGAAATTGTATCATAACAATAAGGCTGATTGCCCACTTAAATTGACCAGAGGCTGAAAAATAAGTAAGTAAATAAGCTTCTGTTTAAAATGCCTTAAAATGCTTCCAATTTACAAAATTGCTCAAATTCGCTTAGTCTATGTATGGAGAAAAACTCAGACAATTAAGCTCTGATAGCCATGTTTCTGATATTGGAGTGACTTATAAAAATTGCACTATGTCTTCGGGAATAGAACTGATTGTGAGTGATTCTGAAGTCTGTTTGATCTTTACTGCATATTACCAGAAGAAAGGAAAGAAAAGGGAGGGAATTACCTTTCCCTGAGTGCCAGGCACGGGATTGAGTACTTTTGATCTGTGATCTCATTTATCCCTCGTACAACCCTCTGTGGCAGGTATTATCAACCCTATTTTTACAGCTAACGAAACTGAGGCTCAGAGAAAATAAGTAACTTGCCCAAAGTTACACAAAGTAGTTTTCACAGAAATGTGAAACCCATGGCTGTTTGACTACAAAGTTCTTACTCTTTCCAGAATATTAAACTGCCTCTGGAATCAGAAGTCTCTTCACAACAAGAACTTGAGAACTTAGTGTTGTTCAGAAGAAGAATTAAAGAAAGAATTGTGAAGTGTTAAAATGTTACCCTCTAAAAATTAAATATATGTTTTACTATGTAGACCATTTAGGATCATGAACACTTTATATTTCTACAAAAAAAGTATATAAGAATAAGTTCACATTAACATTTTCACATTATCCTTGAGAAGCACAAAAACACATTTACAGTGGGCATGCTTTAGCTGCAATGACTTGATCATCAGGTATGTTGGAATCCCCACTGCAAAAATAGGCCAGTGGGGGAGAAAAGGAAGCTAGAAGAGGAAGCTGCAATGAAATGATCCAATTTTAGTGCTGGCCTTTGAGAGAAGAAGCCAACAGTTCAGTATTGTCTCCAAAGGACCCTGATGAACTTGAGATGATACAGGCTGGTGTCATCCATTATCCAGCTGGAAAAAAATTGACACAATGGCCATGCTCAGCCAAATTAGGAGAAGCATTATGTTTTGGTGTCAAAGGGAACCAAGCCATTGGATAGGGTCAAGGGACAGAGTCCAGCCTTTCCTACTCTGACAAAGATAGGAAGGAAACCAAAGACTCAAATACATGAGCTGAAGTTTAGGGCTGAACTCTAATTCTAGAGGAAAGCTGGAGTGTTGAACTGGAAACTTCTGGCAAAAGCCTAGGCATATAAATTGGGAACATGGCTGCCTCAGGAAAATCCTGTATGTAATAGGATAGATGCGTGAGTGCTCAGTGCCCATTGCAGACACATCAGCTACTATAAGATTATTCCAGAATCTAGTGGCTGGTGAGTCTGAGTTCACAGAATATTCTGTCTCCCCTGCTTTGGATTAATTTAAGAGTTTAAGACATAAGATCCTGTAGTATAGATGAAAGTAGCAACTGAAGGGGCAGAGCAGTAAATATTAACTTTCATTCAATCATTCCTTCATTTTTTCATTCATTAAATAATATTTATTCCAGGCCTTATTGTGTACATATACAGTGATTTTCACTACTACATAACATTTTAAAATTTAGACTAGTAAATACTACAAAAAATGCTTATGTAAACTATACACAATTATTTCATCTAATATGTTATTTCTCATCAATCACTAAGCATACCATCAGAGACTGCTTATTATACAATAATCCCTTTACCCATCAAGAAATATTATCCATTCTGATAGTTTTCTCTGTCAATAATTCCTTATCTCTCCTGTATTTTCAGTCTTTCCTTTAAAATTATCTTTTTACCCCTAAGCATGGAAAGATGTTCAAGTGTCTATGAAACAAAAGAACCCTCCTTTGATCTTATCAAACATTGAAATAATGCCCAGTACATGCCGGACACAGTTCTAAATGTCTTATATATAGTAACTCACAACACCCATATGAGGTAGAGAATGTTATATCTACATTTAGGGATAAGGACACTGAGGCACAGAAAAGATAAATGAATTGTTCAAGATCACACAGATAGTGAGAGGTTGAGCAGGGATTTACACCCACGCAATCTGGCTCCGGAGTCCCTGCTTTTTTCTCCTCGTCATACTCCTCTCCTGGAGTCCTCTTTACCTTTCATTCTACTTCTCTTCCTTTCTCAGTCACTTTTCAGGAAGGAGTGTCCACTGCATCAGATTTCACTTCCTATCTGTGTTAGATCCAATGTATGCACCTCTCCAGTTTGGTTTGACCCCTGCTGCCTCCTAGGTCCCCTACTACTTGCTCCGTTCTCAGTGGGCTTCCACATCCACAGCTGTCTCCTTACCCGTTCTCCATGGTGGACTTCCCGAAGACAAGGGCTACCCATTGTGGACTCCCCATGCCCTTGCATGGCCTGTGTCACACTTTCCCAGGAAAGAGTCACAGCTGTCCCAGTGCCAGAGTCTAGGCTGACTGACTCCACAAAAGCTTAGGCTCCTCCCATCACTTAGGATTCAGGTGCAGAGCTGTGTGGCTGTGACTTCCCTGAAGGGCTGTGTGGCACAACTTCAGAGAAATGGGGAATTTACGCCCTTGAAGGTGAACTATGACCCATGACAGACAGGAATGGGAGGGTGGGGCTGGAAGAGACCTAGCAGATGTGTTCCTCTTTCTTTTTCCCTCTGTCAGACTCTTCCACAGTGTGGGTGGTTCAGTATGGCCTATCCAGACACCAAGCAGCTGGCTGGGTTTTCTCCCAAGTGGGTAGATAGCTCATAATGCACCCCTTTGTATTTGCTTTCCCTCCTGCCTGCTTCCTGTTCTTTTCTCCTCACCATTGCTGAGTTGGGATTGCATCTGCCATGAAGCATTTGCTTCAGGCTCTGTTTTCTATGGATCACGGACACTAGGTTTCTTCCATTGCAGTGGGCTTATATCCTCACTTCTCCACTCAATCTATTGTCACTGAGGGCCGGCCGAGTGGTGCATCGGTTAAGAGCTGGCTTGGGATGCCAGAGGGCCCCGGTTCGGATCCCACATTTGAGGGCCAGTGACACTGCCCTCTACAGCTAAGATGCTGAACAACAGCTCAACCTGGAGCTGGGCTGCTGTGAGTCACCGGAGAATGCATAGGCTGTAGCCCCTGCTGCAGTGAGTTGCCATGGGCTGCCATGTAGCCAGCAGCCAGATTGAGCGGCCAGTAGTCACATTGAGCTGCTGTCCAGAAGCCGACGACTGATCTGCCTCGCCGGGGAAGAGAGTGATGATGGTGCCAACTTGGGCCAGTGAGACAACTGTCCTCCACAACTAGACTGAAGGACAAGACGACAGCAATTTTTTTGTTCCCCTTCCCCCAATTCCCCAGCGCTGTTCCCATCCCCCAATTCCCCAATAAAAATCTAAAAAATAAATAAATAAATAAATAAAAAACTATTGTCACTGAGATTACCAGTGATCTCACTGTTAGAATGAATGAGCTTTTTTCACTCATTTTATTTAAACTCTCCTTTGCATTTAACCATTTTGACCATTTCTCCCCAATAGTTCATGATAATTTGTTCCCCTGGTTCTCTTTACCTAGTTAAAGCTACCTTTTATATCATTCATGTGCTCTGCTTCCTTATTCACACTTAAAATATTGGAGCTAGCAGGATTCTTCCTATGGCTCTTTTTTTTTTTTTTTTACTCCTCATTACTTATTTCATCTACTCTCACAGTTTCAACTCTCTTAGTTTAATAGGGTTGAAATCTATTTGTGTAGCACAGGTCTTTCTCCTGAACTTTAGACCCTGGATTTCCATCCCCATCTGAATATCCTATAAACACATGCCACTTGTTACATGTAAATCTAAACTTACACCCTCAAGTCCATATCTGTGTTGGATGTCTTTCATTCGTATTTCAAGATCTACCATGCAGTCTTAAGCACACTGTTTTGTTCTCTGAAAGGTGGAGCTGCATGAACTACCATAATTGCTTCCTTGCTCTCCAGCTTCTGGTTGAGTCCAGCCATTTGGCAAGCACAGTGAGGCATGAGATGGAGGAAGGGGACTGAAATCTGGCTAAGTATTGCTTCAGCATCCTCCCTGAGAGTCAACATCAGCTGGTATAGGATCACAGCTCTTGTCAGACAGCCCTCTTTGCAGGGACATTTTATCAATATGCTATAGATGCTTTCACATTATACTGTAATTATTACCTTCTCGGTTTCTCTCCTGAAACTCCTTGTGAGTAGGGATCTCATCTTATTCATTTTCCTAGCCCTAATGACTATTATCGTTCTTTACAGATAATAGCAGATTTATGGTTTATGGAGTAAACATGTGTTCAAATCTATGACAAATAGAAAAGAGAGACAGAATAATAAGATTTTGCTCTACCCTCAAAGAATTGACAATTTATTTGGGCACCTAAAACTACCATGTGGAAACAATAAATTATTAGGAATTAATAGAAAGCCAATTTGTTCAGCACTTCAAGAAATGGACTTCTCAAAATGTAGAGATTTCATGTTATCAGGGGTCAGCAGGATTTTATAAACTAAGAAAAAAGGTACTAGACTTAGCATCCAAATCAGCTTGCAAATAAGTCTCAAACACCCAAAACTCAAAACAAAAATCTCCAAAAAAGAAACAGTAATTGCAGCAAACAAACAAACAAAAAACCTCACAACAAATCAAAATGTTATCAACTTTTCCTCTTTCCAGATTTCCTCTTTCCTGCATTGTTACTTAAAAATAAGTGAAATTGACATTCTTTGGTATTCATTCTAAGCAAGGAGATCGCTGGCTATTTCCAAGGTTGACTTAAATGTCACTCAGAGTTCTCTCTGCAGGTATTGAACTAGCCTGACCTACAGCTTTGGTTTTAAAAGATTATGGAAATTGGGGGTGTGAGGTTGTGTGTGTGTGGATGGGGGCGGGGCATGTGGACAGAGGGAAGCTGCAAACTCTATTTCAGAACTATCAAGATTGGAAGTAGAAATCCCACCTATGCAGATAGTTTTTGTTTTAGTGTGTTGTAAACTGTGTGGCCATTTAAAAGCCAATTAACATTAGCCCTGTGATATAGCTTCAGCACATATTGTTTTCTACAAGGTACCAAAGAATTGTTCCTGTCGATATAGTTGGAGAACACTGCTTTTAGACTACAATAACTCCTCCTCAAAACTTTCATTGATATATTCATTAGAATAAGTGAGTATGTCACACACACGCTATTTTAATTTTACAATTATGTGTCTCTAAACTCACCAGGGTCTCCTACTTAGACCTGCTGTTTGTGCTAGCTCACCAGTGAGGTGAAATAGGTAAACATGATGAAAATAAATGAAGTAATATTCATTGTATTAATTTTTGGTGCAGCTTAGAATGCAATGTGAACAAACATCCAAGAAGGGTAACAGAAGGCCTTTTTTTCATATAGCATATGTATTACTATTTCTGAACCGTCAGTCATGTTCTTGTCTCCCTTAAACTTCTTCCAACTTTTCCAGCCATAGTCTCCTCAAACCTGCACCTGGTTCGCTGGCATGCCTTCTAAATGCCTATGTATATATCTTCTGACCACAGAATGTTAGCACATATGCACCACCTTTACACTGAAGGATCCACAAATATACTTTCCAAAAGGCCCAAGTCCCTCATTAAGATCTTATAATGGCTGGTTGACAGAGTCTATTTGTACAAAGGCTGGTTTAGTGGAATGATTTTGGGAATATAGTGTGGGGAAGACAAAAGCAGCACTGGAAATACCCAGAATCTGCACAGTTATAGCACTTGGGCGTTTGTGAAGAATCACAAATAAAAATATGTGTTCCTGGTGGATGGGACGAGTCTTTGGGAATCTTAAGACACATGGTGAGAGGCAGCAAGTTGATGCAGTGATTTTTGACATAAGGAAGAAAAGAGGAGCAGGTACAGTGAAAACAGCTGATATGGCTTGAGTTCAAGTAGGAATGATTGTGAGTTCTACTATAGGGCCCAGTGTAAAGCCTTTTTGTATCCATCAAGCTTATGAGACAGTCTTGAGTTGGTGGAAAAGATGACACTCAAAAGTCAAATGTGTTTCATTGCAAACGAAAATATGGAGGTCTGTTCTTATTCATTTGAGGGACAAACCATTTGGGAAAAAAATGTTCTATGCCTATTATTTATATTTCTAAATTTATTTTGTTTTTCTTTTATTTTTTTCCTATAGTTATGTTCGCTAGTACTTTATCTCAAACCCATCATGACTAATGACAATTTGAACAATTATGATGATGCACATTGCTAACTTTTATCACAGAAGATGGCATTGACAGTGATTGAGAAAGGACTCCTAGGAGGATGAATCATAATGGAACCTGAGACCTGGAGTTATTATAAACTTTTTCCTTTGTAACTGCAGAGCTTTCCTGCAGGTTTGCTCACTATTTGTTCTTTAACCCACTTTGACTTAAAATTTGTCTCAGGGTGATTCACACTATGAAGAACTGGGTATCCATGATGTCTTCCTGGATGTTACATCCCTTCTACCTCTTTTACTTCAGCCTACTGAGTATATAAGAGTATATGAGTTGGTTAGGTGTCTCGTTACATCTATTTTCTACACATTTCTGTCTTGACGGTATTGTGTTTTGATAAGTGGTACTTGAATTCTGGTAGACTGGCTACATTCCAGAACTATACTGTTGGTGATTCAGCCTTGCCATTTAGTGTGAAGAATGTGACACTTCTCCTTCAAACACATTGCAGATTCAATAGCACCAAGTTTTGGATAACAAAATGCCAACTGTAGAGTATCATTTTGGCAGATGTATGGGGTATCTGTGTGTGTGTGTGTGTGTGTGTGTGTGTGTGTGTGTGAGAGAGAGAGAGAGAGAGAGAGAGAGAGAGAGAGAGAGAGAGAGNGAGAGAGAGAGAGAGAGAGAGAGAACTATAGAGGGCAGGGTCCAGAATGTCTTTTATAAGACAGAACAGAAATAACTTAAAAAATATACTCAGAATATATTTGATGACTAATGACATGTTTTCTCATAAAATTGCAGATCCATATTTCACTTTCAGAAATAGACACACTATTTCCTTTTAGCTATAGACAAAGGATCTTTCAGGTAAGACAGTATTTTACCTTACAATCACACAACGTCAAGCCAGAGTCATTGTTCTAAAGGAACTGAACTTTCTGCCACTTCAACAACCCTTAAGTGCTGACTGTTAAGTCGTTTTTCTTTTCCTTTGATGTGACTCTGACAAGATACAAATTCAGGGAAGAGGAATTATCTGTGATGGTTGGCCATTGGATAGCTGACCTTGGAAAAATTAATACACTAAGTGAGTGGTAGTAGTCACTACAATCAGATCTGTGCCAAAGTTGCAATCAGTAACATAGACATTTTTCTGTTGCTAATTTGTAATATTTCAGATACAGAGATCGTTTTAAAGATTATTTGTTAGATTTGTTGTTGCTGTCAATATTATTGTTTATTTGTTTATACTAAAATAAATGGTTTTAGCACTTTTAAGAATGATTTAAAAATTTTAATTTAGACAACCAAAAACTGTGTGTTTATTGTTCATGTGTGCACTTCTGTGTCTGTGCATGCATGGGTTTTTGTGTATGTCTTTAATGTGTAACATGACTTCAATAAGGCTTAAAGTGGAGAGAATCCTTTCTAGGAACAAGTATGTTACTCCTTCACTATTTATTTTTGCTTGGTTTTGGAATCCTTGGCGTAATTTTCACAAGATAGTATGTTTACTTGTCTAATGTTATTCTTATGAAAGAAAGTGAGTTTATACTTTCTAACCATTTACCTCTTTTACTTCACATTTATGCCTAAACTCTTTTTGGCCATATTCTGCAACCTCCCCACAGTGTGTAAACACGCTGCTCAATTCTTTCTTCAGCTTCTATATACTTATTGGGTTGTCGGAAAAGACGTGACGCACTTTTACAATGGAAAACATAGAAAAATATGTGTCATGACCTTTCCGACAACCCAATATTTTTGGCTACTTATGATTTAAATGCCACACTCTTCTTTCTCATTAGGCTTTGTCTCTTTTCCTTTAAATATTACTGGGGCTGTACCATATTGAACCACATGAATGAGCTTATGAATTTAGTCAAACAGGGTCAATTCCATCAAATATCCATCTAGCTATTATTATTTACACTTAATTGATTAGTTGACTAAGTTTACCTGATTGATAATTTGGTCATAGATCTTGTATTATAAATATATGTGTAACTTATGTCATATATATGTCTTATATCTTAAATATATTTGTGCTTGTTGGCTCACTCATTCACACATTCAACGTGTCATTCAATCCACACTCACTAATGTATCAAGAACACAAAGCTAAGTATGACATGACCTTGATATTGAAGAATTTAAACTCCAATGGCGTATTGGTTTGACTAATAAGCTCTTATGGGATAATAATAGTAATAATAGTTAACATTTCTTGACCATTATTTATGTGCCTGGCATTATACTAAGTGTTTTATATGCATTATCTCATTTGATATTTATGGCAAGCTCGTAAGACATGAATTACTTGGCTTTATTTTAAGATCAGGGATCTGAGGTTCAGAGAAATTGAGTAATCCATGCTAAGTCACATAGTTAATGAGTGATAGAGCCAGAAATGGGGTTTAAGCAGCCTAAATCCTGGAGGTGCATCCCTAGTCATTATATCCACGTACCTTGGGAAGACAGGCCAGGGTGGCATGTGTATAATTCTCTGCCACAGCACCTGGCTGTTTAGAGTTTTCACGTACATGGTGATCCTCACAAAGGAGAAATCCATCCATAGGATACTGAGTGCCAGGGATAGATAAGGCAATTTGAGATTAAATATTTTCTAAATGACATTTCTAATATGCCAGTATTTCATAATATACAATTTTTCTTCTAATTTTACATACTCATACTTTTAGCTTTTATATAACTACATTTTAGAGATGTAATATTTATATTTACTATAAACTCAAATGTTTAACACTGACATATGCAGCGATCAGAGAATAATTTAGGAATATGACATGATTTACAGAAATATTTCATAACTATATCTGTAATGGTAGAGATTCCATTCCTACAGTTTTTCTTTTTCTTTAGGAATTTTATCTTTGAATTCTTATATTGGTATTATAACATTCAGATGGCATCTAACATTTTTGCTTACTAATAATATGCATGTGAACATACAACACAAAATATTATTAAAAGATAATGAGCCATATTTTAGATATGCTCTTCTCTGTATGGTCTTAAGTGACAATTTTTTTTCCCATTTAAAGAAAACAGAAAGTTTGAGTCCAGATTGTTCACAGAGATCTGAAGGAGAAATTTTGCCCTTGGCAGTTGCCTGTATTTTTTTAAGACAGTGCTCATGCATACTCTAAGTTGCTGTTCCATTTAGAATGCACATTATTTGAAAGGTTGGGACTTTTTTGATCTTTTGGTATACAGGTAAGGTAGAGCATCCATGAATTAGACCACTTAAATTTTCAAGGTTCCAAAATGATCTTATGGTTACATATTTTTGCAACTTTATCATAGAAAAAAGAAGCTAGGTTTGGTAAATGTTTTCTTCAGTTTTCTTATCTGTAGCATTTTCCCTTCTGATTTATGAGAGTCTTAATTAGAGTGTTAAATGAATTTTAATATCATTATTTATATTACAGAAAAATCATTACAACTATGTTATATAATATTTGGGGGGAACAGTCAGTTTAGGTTTTCATTAAGACTTGAATCAAATTCACACTCTGCAATATGTCAATAAATATTTTAGTGAATATATATTTTTGTCCAGCAAGTCAAAAAACTGGAAAAGAGTCTAAGAAGTAGTTCCCAGATTCTCAGAGAGCTGGGCATAATGTAGTTGTGGAGATGAGACATATAAACCTAGAATGATTAGCAAGCAATTCTGTCTCTGAAATCTTTGAGCTACTAATCCAATCTCCTAATGCCTCACCTGTGATGTGGGGATGATAACTTTACCTTACTCTGAGATGTCATAAAGATTAAATGAAATAATGTATAAAAACATTTCTGGCTTAAGTAGGTGCATCTTTCCCCCTCTAGATAAGGTGGAATGCTATCTCATGTGTTATCGTCTTGTAGCCTTGATGCCTAACACAGTGTCAGGCAAAGGCCGGGGCACTACTTATGTGTTCAGTGAATAAATGCATGGTCCTGGATGATGTCGTGCAGGCTATATTTACTTTAAGAATTGAAAGAAAGAAAGAAAGAAAGAAAGAAAGAAAGAAAGAAAGAAAGAAAGAGAGAAAGAAAGGGAGTGAGAGAGAGGAGAAAGGGAGGGAGGGAGGGAGGGAGGGAGAAGAAGAGGGAGGAAGGAAGGCCAATAAGCCTAAAGAATCCAGGGAAAGATTTGTGGTCAAATTAGGTTTAAGTTGGCACTTCAAGAAAATGCAGTAATATTTGGATAGGAGAAGAGGAAAAGGAAGAAAATTCCAGGAGGAAAGTGTATCAAAAACAAAGGTACATAAATGAGAGCGAAATCAGAGAACATTCTAAGAAGCCATAACTTGCATCCATACACAACAAAACATTTACTAATAAAATAACAAATTATAGAATTAGCACTAATTTAAAAAAAATTTTATGTGTCAAGAGAAATTTCTAAAGATTAAAGCTTCAAATTTCCTGCTGGCTTGTAGCTACAGATAAGAAACTTAAACCATTTTGAATACCATTCCTGTCTTTAAAAGAGAAATGAGAAAAGTTATTTAAACTAACGTTCTTTATTTTTGCATTTGAAACATTCTTTGCTATTTATAATGATTGTTGTCCAGAAGTGGAAAATTGATTGAAAATATTTTACATTTTCATTCCTTTACATCAGAATAACTTCTTGCATAATTTTAGTTCTAAGTTAAATTTCTTTGTCAGCTGACCAAGGACATAATGGATGCAGTTAGCCTTTTAGGTTTGTGGACTGAAATAAAGGACTGCAGGCTCTATTTTACCACATAGAGTCCTTTTTTTTCCCCCTTCTACTTGTAACCCCACAATTACATAGTTAAAATCTAATTCATATAGTAATTGACAGCACAGTGATTTTTGAGGCAGGTGCATAGACGTGGCCATTTAAAATATGTTGGGGACACTTGAATTGATTAATGGTCAAAGTAAAATCAATAATGAGCTTGAAATAGAACCAAAGAGTGCTCTTCTTAGACTCTGATTCAGAAGACTTTTGATTTTTAGCATTAGGTGACTTTATGGTCACTTGTTTTCTGAACCTGTTCTGTGTGAGTTTGACACAAACACTTTGCATGTCAAAAGTTGACTGACACTTTCTCTATATACATTTTAGTGTCAAGGATAAACCCATCAATGAACAGAAAGCTTTTCTCAAATCATAGTGTATTTGTTTATGGGTTCTGCTGCTGCTTTGAGAGTATTAAATCATCAAAAAGATATAAAAAATGTAACTTTAGTCATGGGAGTAAATAAAACACAACTGTGATCTATTATTTTATGTCTCAAGCAATATTATGTTCATACTGACAGTTGAAAAAATTATTAGATTGAGAACTAAGTGCCAAATTTGGTGTGATCTATTAACATGATGATTGTTGATGGGTAGTCATTAGTCTTACATGCACATAAAATTTGATACAAAGTGTGAAATCATTATTATAAAAAATCTAGTGTTTCTTTCATAAAATTTATTTTAATTCTTCATAGAATCCATTGTGAGATATGCAGGAATGCTTTTTTTGAGAAATATAGAAACTCAGATGCAGAAAGATCATATCCATTTGTTCTGTCATTATAATACCATGTCCTTTAATGCATGTCGTAGTTTTCAAAGCATTTTTATTACATTATCTCATGGAGGAGAAGAAAGACCACTGGACAAAAAATTAAGAATGAAGGAATTTGACTAGATCATATCTCAGGTTTTTCTTGATAAATACTTAAAAAAAATCACTCCTAATGTGACTTTGTGTAACAGGCATGGCGAATATATTCTCCTACTCTAAAAACAAGAAAGCTGATGTTTAGAGAGGTTGTCACGTAGTTAGGAAATGTTGAAGCCAGGACTAGAACAGTAGAAATTCTGAGTGTTTTATTGTTATAGAGGGAGGGCCTCTCAAAAGGTTTGTATACATAAGTCTGATTTGGCCAATCTACTAAATTATTCACCTGAATACTTTAATACTTAAACCTGAAATATTGTTAATGGTTTTCAACAAAATAATGGAAAAACTGTATGTTTAACTACAAAATTTGTTAGATGTCTCTATAATTAACAAGGGTGATTCTGTATGGAGATTTGGGACTTCATCTTGGAAAACCAATCATGTTAAAGCAATGATAACTAAAGCAATATGATGACAATGAGAATTACACTTGAAAACTTCGTTTTGCCCCAAAGCAATGTTAATCTCTTTGGCTTTGCCCCACCAAACAAGATGAGAGTAAACACATATATTAATGTTGATAAGTACTTATCTGGACTAAATGTATCTAGCAGTGATGACATTTTCTGCTTCCCTGTGTATATATGCTTCATACTTAATACCTGTGAAGGGAGAGGGAGGTCTTGGTTTTTGTTTATCTTCCCTGAGGTTTGTTATTTTGATCCTGCCTTTAATTTACAAAATATTCTACTCATAGGCACTTGAGTAGACCCTTTTATCAGTAATTGACATTATAATGTAAGCTTTATGAGGGCAGGGACTTTTGTCTCTTTTGATAGCTGATGTATTCCAAATGCCTAAACAGTGTCTGGTAAGTAGTATGCCCTCAAGAAATATTTGTTAGGGGGCACCCGGTTAGCTCACTAGAGCACAGTGCTCAGAATACCAAGGTTGCCGGTTTGATCCCCACATGGGGCCCCTGAGATGCACTCTCCACAACTAGATTGAAACATATTTACTTGACTTGGGGCTGATGGGTCCTGGAAAAACACTGTTCCCCAATTAAAAAAGAAAATTGTTAAATAAATGTGAGAAAACTATCTCTAAATCAATTCTTACTGCAAAAAGAAACTCCTAGTGTCTTTTTGCAGTAAACATTTGTGAGTAGAAGTAACTTATATCTGAGCGATTTCTTTGTTTTTACCGAGAGAGGTTTTCCTCCCTAAAAAAATGGATGTGCAATATGTGCAATATGCAACTTTTGTTGTTGTTGTTATTTCAACATGTCACTTGGAAATTAGAGTATTTCAAATAAAAGAGAAATAGCATTTACTTTAGATAACTATACTGTTGTTCCCCAGAAAGTTTGTCTTTCTTCCTTCATTATTTTCCCATTGTTACATTGCAGATTGGGCACATGTAGAAGTTACATTTTTTCTACTTTTTCCAACTTCTCAGCTTTACTGATTATTCTTTTGTTTCTCTTCCCTCACTCCATCCAACTCCCACTCGTGCTTCCTTTTTTCTGATTGTGTGCTTTCGCCTCCATACAATCAAAATGAATTTGACGTGAATGATGAAAAATATAACTAAGGGGGTGAGTGAGGGTCAGCTACCCAGGGACCTGAACCTAGGTCACCATCTTTACACTGCAGTCTGTGTTTCTGGATTTACACAGGTGAAATGTTGACCTAGAAGTACAGTGTAGGGAACAAACTACTACAGCTTTAAGCTGCGGAGGTTTATAAAAAAAAAAAAAAAGCGGAAACAAAGGCAAGCAGATGGCTAAAGATGAAGGTCACATCAGATTGAGAAGTTTGTCAAAATGTGATGACATAGGTAATCTGTAAACTGTTATTGCGCCTAGCTGGAGGTGCTGAAAAACATTTTGAAATTACAAAAAACACTGGAGTCACCAGCACAGAGGCAGGAATGATAGCCTGGAGTGGTTCTGGTCTATGGATGAATGCCAGATGTGGAAAGCGACATATCTGGAATTAATGATATTAAACATGCTTTTCTTTTATGCTCAATAATAACTCTATTATGATTGATACAAACCGCAGACACTTTATCTAGTACAAATGGAATCGTCTGTCATTGACTATATTAAATCATCAATTTCTGCATGATGAGGATCGTTTAGGGTAAGTAATCATCTGTCTCGTTCTGAAGTCTTTAAGGCTGATCAGATAACGTTTTGAATACTGCCTGAGCAACCATGACAATCTAACCCTTCCATGTAAGGATTGAGAGGGGCCCATTATGCCTTCAAAGCCTGTGGAAATATCACAGCTCTTTCTCTACATAATACCCTGCTGTAAATAAATCACTCTCCACCACAAACTTTATTGATCACAAGCACTTCCATACTTGTGTCTAGTGAAGTCTCTACAGAATAAAATGCTGCTTTATATTTTGTCTTGTCAAAATATTAAACGGCTCTGTCAAGCAGAGTCAGGCTAGCCGTGATGGTGTAATTCTGCTGTACCCCTTCTCATTCCCTCCTTCTATCTCAGCTGCCAAGCTTACAAAGCAGGATTTTTTTTTATTTTTTATAAACTTTCCAATTATAGTCTCATAAGATTATGAAGCCTTAAGATAAAGTGTCCTAATTTAGAGCAGTGGAGTACTGAACCACTAGGAAAGCAAGTGTTAGATAAAACAGCATTTCTCACAAGGAAAAAGATAACCTGGCTTATTTATATACACAACTTTAATGGGCAAGGGAGGCTAGGCTAAAAAAATCGCTTTCATTTTGCTTTGCAAAATGGAGGGTGGGATGGACTCTAAATTAATTTGCTCTAAGATGCTTATTATTCATACTTATAAAATAATGTGTTATGATCTAAACCAGCTTGGGGGGTGGGGATTGGGCTAATACCAAAGTCCATCATTAGCACAACACATGTTTTCCAAGCGACACGGATAGGTTATCCAGTCACTAAGTGGTACCACATACTGTAATATGTTTGTGGCAACACCCAGAAACAACAAGCAGATTAAAAGTGTAATTTACTGCCTGCTAATGCTGAATTTCCTGGGCAGCATATGGTTTTAATGCAACCTAAAAGTAGTTTCATCCTTTGTCCCTTATATTTTGCTTTCAATGAGGAATAGAAAGAGACTGAAATCACTTAGAGAAGAGTTTAAGATTTAGTGTGCTGGGCCATTAGTGCTGCTTGGAGGACACTGGATTTGATCTTTATTCCCTTTTGGAAGATCATTAACTCTTTTAGACATTTAGTAAATAACCTCTGCAAGGCTTGGGGGAGTTTATACACCACCATAAGAGAGCATTTACTCCTGTCTTGCCTGTTTCCCAGCCAGATATTTATGGAAGCTTCTGTTTGGTCATTTTTAAAAAGAAGTTAAGCTGTAAGATGGATTGATAATCCTAGACAGTGAATTTATTTTGGAGTCATAAAAACTGGATGCCACAAAACCTGAAAGCGTAAGTCTAGCTGTGGACCTGTATGTACACTTCCATTTCTGCCTAGAAGAGATTCTAATGAAGAGAGAATAGATTTTCGCTTAGGGATGGGGTTAAACCCACTGGCATATTTCAAAGAAGCAAGTAAACAGCTTTTTACTTTTTGGATGGTAATCAATTTTAAACATCAACCTCCTTAACTTAATTCAAGTTCTAATTCGTCTTCATAGTCCCCTCACAAGTATTTTTTCAAGTACTATAATGGGCAGTAAACCTCAAAGATAGTGAAATCCATCAGTTCTTTTTTTTTTTTTATACAATGGGGAAGTCATTAAATCCTACTGAATTGTATAGTCTCCTTCTAAGTAACTATAGCCATGCATTTTCTCGGGAGTAAAATAAAATGTGCAAATGCATTGTTGCAAGTATTTTGCTTAAAGTTGGAGCCACTGTACCATTATTCAGCAAACATTTATTAAATCTTTCCGCATACTAGGTACTTCTTGCCTCACTAGAAACAGCCCCCGACCTTGAGAGGCTCAGGGTTTATTAAGGGAGATACACTTGTAAACAAGCAACAGTGCAGGATGAGAAAGCTGTGATGTGGGTAATACCTACAGCCTTAGCCTTTGTTCTGTACCATAAGATGCAAGTTAGTTATTTTCCACATAGCAGTTTAATTGACATCTATAGTTTCTGCTTGCTCATTTTCTTTTAACAGCTTCTTGAATTTTTTTTTTCTTCTTCACTGATCTCAAACCAGCTAGAGCTGATCTCACTTTCTCCTGCCCAGGGGACACAACGCAGGCCTGGTCATATAGCTTTCTGGCTTCAATTATTCATTCAGAGCTAGATAATAGCCTCACAGTCAAGAAAGGGGCAGAGCCAGTTTTATACCCAGGCATGGTGGCTCCCGAGTGCATGTTCCTAACCATAATGCTTATTCTCTTTCAATCTCTCCAATGTGGAAGGTGCACTGTTCAGGTGAAATAATAAAGAGGAAAACAATCAAGCCAGTCCACTGTGATTCATCATAGGGATTCATACTGAAACATTATTTTTCTGCTATTTTCTTAAGATAGTATGCCTTGGGCTTTGCAAGGGCACCATTATTAAGAAAGGACCCACTAAGGCTGGCTGAGTGGTGCGTTGGTTAAGAGTTGGCTTGGGACACAGGCTCTGAGCAGCAGGGTCCCGGTTTGGATCCCACATTAGGACCAGTGGAGCTGCGCCCTCTATAGCTAAGGTGGTGAACAACAACTTGACCTGGAGCTGGGCTGCCATGAATTGCCGGCTATGGTATAGGCTGCAGTGGAGCTACCGTGGGCTGCCATGAGCTACCGTGAGCAGCTGTCCAGTGGCCAGTGACCGATCTGATGCATCCGGAAAGAGTGCAATGATAATACCAACATGGGCCAGTGAAGTGACGTCCTCCACACTTAGACTGAAGAACAAAAGGACAGCAGCTTTTCTGTTCCCCTCCCCTAATTCCCCAATAAAATCTTTAAAAAAAAAAGAAAGAAAGAAAAAAAGAAAGGACCCACCAGAGAATGAAGCCAAATGCAGAAGAAAGAAGCACTGAGAGGTGGAGAAATGAAGAAAGAGTGAAACACTGAAGAGACTGAATAAACTGGTGGTATCATTGGATCCCATTCTTCATATAGTTCCCTGGATTTTGGTTGTGAGAGCCAACAAAATGTGGCTACTCTTGCTGAAGCTAGTTTCCACTAGGTTTGTCTACTAATTAATAATGTGCTTAAATAGATGAATACATACCTTTTTTAAGGCTCAGTTGGGAGAAAGTACAGCACTTCCTCAAAAGGATATCAGAGGACCCTTAAGTTTGATGGGTGGCAGACACCGATTGGGAGAAGGAAGCTTTAGGGAGAATTCATCATATGATCTCTAAATTAGGACTTTAATTTTGTGCTAACCTTGATATCAGATCAAAGACCTTTCTTTAGATCTAACTAACAATTGTAAACAATAATTTCTATTAGAAGATTTAAAAAATTAATTATCTAAATATTTGCTCTTCTTCTATTTAGTAAACCAGTTTCTCCTACTTTCTGGGTTTCCCTTGGTTTGCACAGCAGACACATAGAGAAGTTGTATAAATCCCTCTTCAGCATATGAAGGTATCATTTAATATCTTGGGAGTTAGCTCTTTTCAACCACCAGAAAAGCAGTTATCATACCATACCTGAAAGTGTTAATGCCGTTTCCTCAAGTACCTAGCATACTCCTGGGGAGTAGCTTACACTGTGGGAGAATCTAGGTCAATGTGCATGACTGAAAATAGCTTAACAGTGAATCCAATATGAATTGAAAAAATAATGAGATGAGATCCTAGCCATGAGATACCCTGACTAGACTGATATTGGGTCTAAAAATCAAGCATTCTGGGTCTTGGAATTGGTGTAGTGGTCAGCACAATTTTCTTTCCTGGCCTTGTTGAACTGTTTTAAAGGAGCACTGGATGCTTAGATCCAAGTTCGCCAAAGAGGCTGCCAAAAAGACAAAGAACCCTGCTCCACGTAGAAGACAGACTGCAGTTTGGAAGGGAAATGAAAACTTCTGGTTAACTGACATTACATCTCTAGGCAATTTTAAGTTTTTGTTCAGGATTCCATTACTATCCCCTGAAGATATTGCATTTCCTCAGGTTAATAATTTGACTGTGAAAAGAAAAATTCAAACCTCTCACTGTTCTGAAATTTGGCAAACAGAGAGATTATGTAGGGAAGGGAACAAAGCATCCTTTTTTATTTTGGAAAAGGTGGCTTCAGATTGCTTTACTTGTCAAAATTTTAAATAGAAAATACTGATTGCTATCACATTTCTGGTTTTTATCATAGGGCAGTAGTTTACTGATAACTTAAATAGCTTCACAAAGCAAGATCATTTTCTTAAATAGAAAATAATAGTTGATATTAACAGAATGTTTAAAATAATTTTTTTCTAATAAAAGATATGATTAAGTAGTTGGCAATAATGTCAACAGTAAATGCTGTTCTATCATTATGCCAGATGGGTAGTATTTCTGGGAAAAAAAAAGTGGCTCATTTTTGTCATAACCTTAAACAACTTAATTTGTTTCCAGTGGAAGTCAACAAATAACTGTTAAGTGGTTAGTTAATTTGCCATATACCACTGCAAGATATTGTGTGATGGTTAAGACTTTGTTGCTACTGTCATGGATCTTTCAAGCTAATTGCATCATTGGGGGTGGTTAGAGAGGGAGTGGAGCAAGGAAGCAGAAACATATGCAATTAATATAATGTAAGGCAAACTAAAGGAAGCACTAAATAGAGGCACAAGTGCAGGGGAGACACGGGAAAGGGTAATTGATTTGACTAAGTGGCTCAAGTATGGCTTCATGAAAATAATCTTGGCTTTCAATGTACAAGGGTTTGGGATGTGGAGTAAGCATTTCAAGTGGAAAGGACAGCATAATCAAAGGCATGGAAGCATGAAAGTACATATTATAATTGAGAATATTGAGTGAATCTGGTATGTTGGGAGTTTAGGAGTTGAAGAAGATTGAACTGGGTAGTGATAAATGTAAGCTGAGTTCAGGTTGTTGAGTGTCTTGAATGTAGTTTGAGTATTTTTCTGCAATGGGGAGGCAAGGAAAGGGAGTGACGTGATTCAACCTGGAACTTTAGAAAATTAATACTAACAATATAATAATAGTAGCTAACATTCATTGAGTGCTTAGCATATGCCAAGCACTGTTCTAAATGTGCAATGTTTATTAATTCATTTAACCCTCAACATAGCTCCATATGTAGTTTTTCTTATTATCCCCCCTTGCAATGATGCACAGGGGGATTAAGCAATTTAATTACAGCCATATAGTTAGGGAGGGACAGAGCCAGGTTTTTGTCCAGGCACAATGACTTCAGAACCTGTGCTCCTGAACACTATGCTGTCTCTTGGCCTATCCAATATAGAGGACACAGTGACTAAGTGAAATACTGAAGGAAGGAAGACCATTCAGTGGAAGGCCTAAAAGGGAAGTTAGCAGTGGAAGTAAAAATGGAAGGATCACTTTGAGAAATACCATCAAGGAAGAAGTAACCAATTTAGGCAATCAGTTGGACATTAGGAGTGAAAGAAAGAGAGGAAATGGTAATGACTTCAAGGTTTCAAAACGGAAGAAGGTGATGAATGCCAATGACAAAGATAGGGACTGCAGGGGGTATAGGTTGGGAGGAAGTTGATAATATGTTTGGTTGCTAATATGTTAAATATATGGTGCTTATGGTTCATTTCTGTGGATATGTCAAATAGGCATTTGGAAATGGAAGTCTCACACCCAGGAGAGGTATCGAGGCTGGAAAAAGATTATAGAAGTTTGCAGTCATTCAACTAAACTGTATTGAGTATCCATCATCTGACTAATTCTGTATTAGAGATACAGAGGTGAATAAGTAAACATGATTTTTACCTTCATGGAGCTTACCATGGAAGACATCATTATACAAATTGATATACAATTTAAATGGTTATTATTTCCAGGAAGAAAAAAATCAATGGTAGAATTAGACATTGTAATATTGATCTGACTTTATTTGTGAGGGGTTGAAAAATTTTTTGTTAAGATGTTTAATTTAAGGAGAAACCTGAAGAATAAGAAGGAGTTACCTAGTTAAGGATGCTGGCTATATGTTTGGGAAGAGGAAGCAATGTGTGTGGAAATGCTAAGGTTAGAGAGCTGTGACTATTCATGGAACTCAAAGAAAATGAGAGCGACTGAAGCCTAGAGAATAAAAGAGATACAAACTCTGAGATAACGTTGTGAAAGGAATTAGAAACCATATCATACAAGGCATTTTAGGCCATGTTAAGGATTTTAGAATTTATTTTAAGACAGTGGAAAATTATAGATGAATTTAAGAAGAAAAGTGACATGGTTAAGACTTACATTTTGTTGTGGGTTCTAGGAGGTAAGGCAGATGATTGGGTCAAAATAGGACATAGTTTAATTATGAGGTTATATCAGTAATACCAGGGAGAGATGATAGGGTTTTAAATTGGCATGATGGTAGTGGAGTATAAGAGAAATGAAGGTAGAGTTGAAAGATTTGATGATGACTTATAGGTGAAAAGTGAGAAAGAGATTTGAGAGATGACTTGTAGGTTTCTTTTAAAAATGATTGAATAGACTGTTTTGCAATCCCAACTAAGTAAATGGAGATGGGAAAATTTAACAGTTAGAGCTCAGTTTTGAAAATATAAGTTTAAGGTTCCTGTAACAATTCCAATTGGAGATAATATGTATGTAGCTTATCAGGTCTCTGGAGCTCAGAACAGAGAGTGTGGGCAGTTATGGAGATAAACATTTGAAAATATATAGTATGCTGAAGGTATTTAAAGCCATGCTAATTGGTTAGATTGCTATGACAAGATGAAAGAGTGAGAAGTGAAGTGTTATCTGAATCAAGACTTGAGGAACATCAACATTTAGAGATAGGAAAGAGGGAAAGGTGATACTGGTCAAAGTGTACTTATAATTATGTAGAAGAGTATGAGGTAATCCAAGAGATCCTGGTGTCCTGGGAAAAAAGTAATGTAGAGCAATATTTTTTATGTTTCTAATAAGTCAAGAAGGATGACTGCAGAACGATGTCAATTACATATAACATCATGGATATCAGAGGTGACCTTAATGAACATAGTTTTGATGTGATGGGGACCAAAGTTAGATTGGACTGAGTTTAAGGGTAAATAGGAGATGAAGAAATAGAGGAGACATGCAAATAGACAATGCTCTAAAGCTTGACTGTAAAGGAAAGAAAATAATTAAAGCAAGAGTTGGAATGAGATGTGGGGAAAATGGAAGGATTATTATTGCTGTATTTTGTTTTAAATACAGGAGCTATTAAAGATTGGAATGTGTAGGGGAGGGATTAAATAGGAAAAGAGATGAAAACAGATATAACAAAGTTCCTGAGAAGGCTGAAGCTGATGAGGTCTGAAGTAAAAGTGGAGGAATTGGCCTTTGTTTTTGTAGGTAGGATACACATCTCTGTTGTAAAGAAATGACACAGTGAGCATAGGGCCAATGCAGGTGGGCATAGAGATCTGGTGGGGGAGGATGAAGGCACTTCTGACTTATGGCCTTTTTCCTCTGAGGTGTATGAAGCAAGGTCATATACTTACGTGATAATATAGAAACACAACCTTTGAGAGTAAGGCCGTCTAAGTCTAGAACGGATTGTGAAAGAGAGAAAAAGTGTTCTAAGATAGGTACCTAGAGAATTTACAGATTTGCGTATTCAAGGGAAAAAGAAAAGTATGTACAGAAGAATAAGAATGGATCAGCAGTGAGGGAGAAGGAGAGCAAAGAGCCTAGGTTGTAACTGAAAAGGTTTCCAGAAGTCTCCAGTGGGTGAGTTGATGTCAGATGACTTGACAAAAGCTATTGAGAAGATAGTTGTTGTTTTTTGTTTAATTTGTGCCATATGGCAAGAACTGTACTAAGTGCTTCACATTAATTAGTTCATGGTGAAGGCTATGAAGAATGTAATGTTATCTGCAGACATAATAAGTGACTTGTCTAAGCTCAAACAGAAAAGAGTCATATAGTGAGGTTTTTAATGTAGGAATGACAGGACCTGAAGCTCATGAACTTACCACTCTGGATACTGCCCCCAAAGGCTAATTAACATATAGTGGACGCTTGCTATTAGCAGGCATTTTTCTAAGCATTTTATTTATGAAAATGCTTATATCGCTATGGAAAATAGAAAAAAAATAATCAATTCAAGATAGATAAAGAGACCATTACAATATTGACAATTATCTAAGATAGAAGAATATGATATGCTCTAAAATCACAGTAAGATACTTTATTGAACCCGTAAATAATATTATTTATTAAGTATACACTCATTTTTAAAATAAAAAATTAAAAGATGTGAGGAGGGTAAGATAGGGACAGGCTAACATATTCTCTTACCTGTAGCAATTTACAAGCTATAATTGACTCCATACAACTAAAGAATAATGGAACAGTCATTAAAAACAAATACATGACTAAAATATTGATATTAAATAAATGCAAAGATAGTGCTCAGTTAATGGAATATTTAAGGAATTGCTTGTTCAGATAGGATCAAGATTAGAACACCTCTGCCCTGAAGGTGGACCTCCAGATAGAATTTCTGGGCCAACATGCCCTCCAGTCCTTTAGGAAAAAAAGTTTATTATCCTCCAGGGGGTTCAGATTCTAAACAAGGCCAGATTAAGATGAGAACATATGATATTGCTGATGCCTTGTAAGGAAGGTCAGCATGGGTAGTTTGAGGAGAAGGTGGAATGCAGGCAGTATTCAGAGCTGAGGTTAAGAACTTGCTGGTTCCATGTTCAAATATAGGACCTTTAAACACTAATAGTGCATGAAAGTAAAATGTGAGAAATAGTTATTATATCTAGTTATATCTATAGATATCAATATCTATGTGTATATGTATGTGTGTATGTTATCTACCTGTCTATCTATCATCTTCTACCTACTATTTTTCTATCTACCTGACACCTACATAGAAAAAAGAATCCCTTTAAAGACATACTGGAACTTCCTTATAACAACTACAGGCAATATATTACACTTTCTACATTAGAAAATGATCTCCACGTTTAAGTAGATTGTGTTCAAGTGGCTGGATGATGTTCACAGAACTTAGTTGATTTAAGCAGATATTCTACATAGGAGTCTGGGACAGTCACTGCTAAGTCACCAGCCATATGACAATTTCTCTTTTATGAGGAAAGAAAAAAAAACAATTTATGGCTGTTTATAAAGGTATTCTTATTTGCTAATCATTGTGAAGCAAAACTTTCAAGTCCGTAGTTCTCTAGAAAGTGAGGTTCTTTACCATATTTTTATTAATAACTGCTTTCTATAATTAAATATTTTTGATACCTGTCTGTCTCTCTTATAAGATCAAGGCACTAAGAGAAAGCCAGACTATTTTGTGTATTTGAGGTATATACATAGGTTTTCATGCAGGGCAAATCTCTCTTTTCTCCTCATTTCTTCAACAAGAATTTTCTTGGTCATTTCTAGCCTTTTTTTAAGGAAAAAAATCAAACAGTTCCTAGAAATCTATGCATTATATAAAAACCCACAGTGGAATGTTTTGTGTGCTTTTTTGAGAGTAGATTTGACTGCCATAAGAAGCAGTCACAGGAGAGGCAGTCTGGTGCAAAATGCAGACAGCTAGCTAACTGAAAGCGAGTAAAGCTTCAGGTATAAAGCCTGCCCCTACCACATGGAAATTTCTCTTCCTGTGACCCTTTGTGCTGCTAAGACCTGATTTTAAGGCTGTGGCTTCTGATGGGTGGGAATGGCTGGAAAAGGAATCCTGGGTGATTTTCCTGTCCTTTCAAAATCTCCTTTAGAGCCTGGACATGTCAGGCCACTGCTAAATCCGTCTGGCATAACATTCCTGACAGGCCAAATTACTATCTTGGAGTTTGCCTTTACTAGGGCTTCTGTTTGAACTCCCTAGAAGCTGACATCCCTGTAGAGGATGAAATCCACCACACTGGCTGTCAACAAGCTGGCAGCTTACTGACTGTGGGTTTTACCTGCTGGGCTGTTTTTCCGTAGTACAGGCTCCTGTCTGATGATTTATCCCAGAAAAGACTCTTGCAAATTAACTAGGAATGAGCATCATGTACCCAAATGAGAGTATGATTCTCATTTGCCTAGTTGTTCATCTCCTGTTCTTGAGTGTCCTTAGGACAAAGACCTAATGGGCTACCTTCTAGCTAGCTACACATCATTTTAGTCATCTGTCAGCTAAAGGTCCAGAAGCAAAATAGATCATTTAGGTCTACCGTGTGAAGTGGCAACACTGCAGAGAGCAGCAGATCGATAACTATTTATAAATAGATTTATCCGATTCATCTATCAGTTAGAATGTGTGTCAGTGTGTCTGTCTATTTATATATGTATACCTCACTAGTTTGAAAAAAATGTTGAAATATAAATGAAAATAATAAGCACAAATGCTTTCAATATAAAGCCAATTGGAAGATAGATAGATAAATGATACATACATACATACATACATACATACATACAAACAAAAAGATTGACATCGAATTGAAACATGACCAAATTAGGGGTTTGGGGGAGTTCATGGAAAATTCTACTATAAACAAGGTTTTGCTGCTTTCTTTTCCCCCCAACCACGACCTCATTTTCTTCCTCCTCTCTGTGTCTTCCCTTGCTTCTCCCTCTCCTGGCTCTCCTTCCTACTTGCTCAGTCCCTAGGAGTCTGCTGAGTGACAGGACAGGCAGCAGGGAGCAGATTAGCAGCAATATTTTAGAGACAGAGTCAGGCTGCTTCCCTTCATCACTTGTTTCTCACTTCTCACTTCCACCCTCTCCCCACCACCTGAAAGGCAATCAAAGATTAAGTGAAAGAGAAAAATATGTCAATGTTTTTTTCTATTTAAAAAAAGTCTATTTGTCTTACAGCTTGATAAAGTGCCCTAGTAGGTTATGTTTACTTAAGTTGTTTTTTTCCCCCCTTTTGATTGCTAACCCTGTGCTCTGAAGCACTCCACATAGACCCCACACACTCTGGCTGCCGTCATTCCTGACAAATATGCAGCACAGAGCATGACTACAGCTGGTGGATTTTTTTCCCTTCTACTGATCGTAACTCGTTCATAGTAGGTGGCTTTGTGCGCCAGCATTACTTTTTAAGGAGAGCCAGGAATGGAAGCACTGTTTCCCTTTTATGTCCTATAGCTAAAGCAGAAAAGAACCAATTTTTAAACATGCAGTCCCATTGTCACCTTAATACTCTTGAATTAGTCAGACCATGTAACCTGACGTTAGGTATTCAATATTTTGTTTCTTTCTGGTGCCTTGAGCTGCAGGCATTTCCTGTTAAAATCTACAAGTTAAGAAGCTTTGAACAAATACTAAGCCTCTCAAAACCTTGGTATTTTAATCTGTAAAATAGTATTAATGGTACTAGCATGGGATTAAGTGCCATTTATAGGTTTATATGCCAGTGTGTAGCTGACCTATGTGAACTCTCCACCAAAAATATAAGGGTTTATTGCTATTTTTACATAGTCTCAAGCATTGAGACGCTAAGGTTTTCTTATGTTTAGAGGCATAAGTAGACCTCTCACTAACACACTGTTAGCACTATCTATTTGTTAGAGCTTTTAATAGTAAAAAGAGGGAAGTGAGGGCAGGAAAAGGGAGACTATGGAATACATGTTATCATTTATCAAAACATGAGTACCGGCATCTAATTTTTGACAAAAGGAAATTCCATTTTGAATGATTCTAGAAACTCTTAAGTTGTGTCCATTTTGTAGGATCAATAAGTAGTTGCAAATTGTTGTCATGCTCATTGTCCGTTTGAACTTTCTTAGTAAAAAATGTTTTAAGAAGGCATTTATTCATTATGCCTTATCCCAAAAGACTTTTAGGATGTTTATCATGATTTTATTTTTTTGAAAAGAAAAGAATATCATCATTTTATAAGAGTATAATCTGTGACAGTGTGAGGAAATAAAGCTAGTGTGTAATTACATTGTCAAATTCTAACAATGCTCAAATTAATTTCCCTATTTGGTTTTTTAAAAAATATGATTTGCATGAATCATATTTTTAGCAAAGATCACCTGACCCTGTGTAGAAAATTCAGTACTTTCGCCTGATACCTTCTCTAAAAATGAACTCCTCTTAAAATAAACTGCATGCTTGGTTGTTCTCACATCAAAAATTGCTTTGCAGCATGCACAGAAAATCTTTTTCAAAAAATATCTTTTAAAAAAGTGTTTTGAGGTTGATTGTTTGGTTTTACTGAAAAGCAAAGAAAAAAGGAATGGCTAATGTGACTATCAACTCCCCAAAATCTCCTCCTTGAACAGAACGAATATTGCAAGACTGGAAGATGTAAAATTTCATCATATGTCAGTCACTTTACACCAATGCCCTTATCATAGCCCTTTGGAGTGTTCTAAGACTTTTCTTATTTTTTATTGGAACTACACCGGGAATTACATTAGGAATTATGTCAGTCCTACAGCAATTTTCAAGAAGCCACAAGTCCATGATCCTGAAACTTTGACTGCTGACAAGAAGTTGCTTGGAGCAGCAGTGTTATTAACAAGCCACCTTTTCCGCACCCCATCTGCACTGGAAGCCATCCCCTGCTCATCACCTCCATCTGTCTCTCTGTACGATGGGGCACGCACAGCAGCAGGCTCCGGCCTTGAGGTTCAGTTTGCTGCTGAGTTACTCATCAAACATCCCATGCTGCATGGACTACTCACTCTCAGTATTTGCTGGCTGCAAGCAGCCAGTCCATGAGTCTGACAGAAGTGTACCTATCTTCTTTTATAATAAAAGCTCTTTAGGCAGGACTTTTAATGCCCTAGAAATGAAGATAGTTTATGTATATGCCCAGAGAGATCCATCTGGTGCTGTGGGTGTCTCTCTTGAGATTTATGACAACCTCTTATGGGGGTAGGATCCCTTGATTTGATGCCATTGTGGCTTTGTTCTTTGAGCAGTGTCCTCTGAAGACTATCAGCCCTGGATTCTTCTTCCAGCTTTTAAAAGGCCTCTGAGGAGTCATAAATTCAGTGCTTCTGGATTAAAGCAAAGGATATGCATGTGCCTACTGTTCTTTTCCCCTCTGGTCTTTTCTTGGTAAAAGACTCTACTTTCACTTTTGCTACTAGTTTTCAAGTGGTGTGCAAATGACTTACCACACACCAGTTTTTTTTGTTTTTTTTTAAACTTGCACTATAACCATTACTTTGCTTCAGAATGGTGGGTTATCTGAGTTGTTGTTGAGAAACTTCAGTTTCATGTTTTCTAAAATTATTATTATTAATAATCATTATTATAATTATTAAGACTTATCTTCCTATTCTGTGTAGAAGTAGAATGATTGGAGATATTTCTTCTCAGATCCCTGTGTAGCACTTGGGCAAAATGTATGGAAATTTCAATGACTGTCCACAGAACAGAATCTTAGATCCTAGAAGTCATTTTTCTTATTGACCCAACGTAGGAGAAACAAATGGACTATAGAAAAGAAAGCAATATAAAGTAGTGGGTGAGAGCAAGCCCTGATACTGTGGTAAAATAACTCAAGATCCAGCTTTGCCAACTACTAGTTGCATGGTCTTGAGTAAGTTAAATGATTTAAGCCTCAGTTTTGTTCATCTATAAAATGGGGTAAATAACAGTCTCTATTCTTAGATTACTTTGGGGTGTGATAGTGATTAAACTAGGTTGTGCATATACAGGACTAAGTACATATGGGAACATGACATATAGAAATATTTAAATGTTAACTTATACTACAGTTATAACTGAGGATAGAAACAAATGAGAATATTAGACTGAATTATTTTTTTTCAATTTTACTGTGTCAATAGTTTCTGCTTTATCACACCCCACAATTTTTAACTCACAGGTGGAGAAACTTAGAAAATAAAATAAAAATTGCCATCTTGGGATTATATTTAGGAGGGCTGCAATAAGATTCAGCCAAGAATTTAGGACTTTGGGTCTTCCAGATGTGTCTTTATCCATAAAATTGTATTCTCTTTCCCTTGTATAGAACTATATACCCAAAGGGCACTAATAAAAATAATGACAAAAATCAACCCATTGCTGCACACAAGAGTTAACTTAAAGGTCTATCTCATATTATTGTTAGTGTTCTTCAAAGCACCCAATTTCTTGGGGGAAATGTAAGCCACATTACTCGTAAGCTTTTATGCCTTCTTGTTTAACATCTGTCTATGTCTTGGACTCTGCTACTACCGTTGCTGTGATGTGGCAAGTCAGTTCTTAAAATTAAATTTGATCACAGATATTAGTTAGCTAATTTATAGAATCAGAGACAGTTAGCTTCAGATTCAAGCACCACATTGTACCTACTCAACACAGACTCTGACAAAGTTTAATAAAATTGGTTCTTATATTGGAATACTGAAAATTTTAAAACATAAAATGATACACAAATGAGCACAAGTAAAGTGGAGTACATCAGTGTCAAGATCCTGATTCTGATATTGAACTATAATTTTGCAAAATGTTACCACTGGGTAAAACTGGGCAAAGTGTATTTTTTCTTACAAGGCATTTGAATCTGCAATTGTCTCAATAAACATTTTAATTAAAAAATGAGGAGTGTATATCATCCTAATGATAAATATTTATAAGGATTTGTTTCTGACACACCTTCAGCAGCTCATTACTTTGTATAGCATCTAAATGAAATGTTTCATCAGTGATGTTTTCTATACTGAAATACTTTAGTTGGTCTATGGCTTTTAAATTTTATAGGGAAATGGCATGAACTGGCTGGACCTAGGAAAGAAGAACATAAGAACCTAGGAAATTGGGACAATCCTTGCTTTTGGACTTAACATGAATTGGCCAGAGGATAAATACAATCAACAAAAGAAATTTGTATATAAGCCAACACTGAAATGTCTTCAAAGGAAGAGCATCTACTATTGATCTGTATTTAAAATAGAATGACATATTGTGATAAAATCTAAACTTTTAGAACAGCTTCCATCTTTCAGTTCAGAGATGTATATAACTATTAGCCGCAGCATCATATACATCTGCTGGAAGCTGAAAAATAGTTATTTTCTGATTGTCCTTTCTAAAACTTAAATATCATAAAACTTTGTTTATTTCTTAATGTTAAATTTTCATAATATTCCTGCTAAAATCATAGGGTGCAGATTCATATTTCTCATGGTCACAATAACTTCAATCCACTCATATGATCATAAAGAGTAGTTATCAATAAATACCTAAAGATCCAGGAGAGATCCAAGATGGTGGAGGAGAGAAACACTGTGCCTGTGTTCTCCCATGAACACATTAAAATTACAACTAAATTATAGAACAATCAACCTGGAGAACCATCTGAAGTCTAGTCAAACAAAAGTCCTATAGTTAAAAATATAGAGAAGAAGCTACTATAAAACTCATAGGAAAGGCAGAGACACTGAACAGCTGCACGCCTGCAGGTGGCGGTTGAGAAGCAGGAGGGACATCTTGGCCACCTTCCCCCCAGAAGAGCAAGGTACCCAAGCCAGGCTCCCAAGCCCGGAGTATTGGTGCCAGAAAGAGAAGCCCCCACAACATCTGGCTGTGAAAAACAGTGGGGAATCAGACCATTCAGGTAGGCCGGAAGGCTTCAGGAAACCCAGACATCCTCTTAAACGGCCTGCACACAGATTCATTCCCTCACAGGCACACATCTTGGG
Source organism: Hipposideros armiger (assembly GCF_001890085.2). Taxonomy (NCBI): domain Eukaryota; kingdom Metazoa; phylum Chordata; class Mammalia; order Chiroptera; family Hipposideridae; genus Hipposideros; species Hipposideros armiger. Next base: position 310,685 of record NW_017732275.1, read on the forward strand.
CTCCAGTAAAGGGACAGTGACTTGGGGGCCTTAGTGATGTCTGGGGGTGCAGACTGAGGTGTGTGGCTTCAGGGGGGAGATGGGAGGAAAATCAGAATTTTCCTGGTGAGGGGTCCATCTTCTGTGCAGCTGGCTGGTGGGTGCCATCTTTCCTGTGCTGAGCCTGCCTCTTCTGGCCAAATATGAATCTGATTGGCCTGGAGAGCTACATTGCTCTGCCCTGCTGGCTCACTGGGACCCTTCCCCACCCAACTCGAGAAACACTGGAGGCACTTTCTTCCAGAACAGCCTCCCACATCACACTCTTTCTTGGAAAACTATGGGTCTGGCAGGCCCCAAGCAGGAAGCGACTGGCCTCAGTGTGCTCTGAGACTTTTGCTGAGTCACTCCAGGCTCAGCACTGGCACCAAACCAGAATTTACATTAATTTGGTGACCACAATTCTTCCCATTCTAGTGACCCCCTGAGACTCTGCCCCAACTCGCATATTGAATGAGACTTTATCAGTGGCTGAAACTTAAGGCACCTGGCAAGTGGCAGCAGACCTCAAGGTGTCCTGACATTTTGTGGAGATACTCCAGGACTGGTACTGGTGGCAGATGTCTTCAGTTCACAGTGTGGTCTTTCCCATGTGTCTCCAGTGTTAGCACAGGAAGCGAACAACTGTGGATCATTTTGTTGCTCTTACCAGGTAGTCTCTGGCAGGTCACAGGCAGTGAGCTACCTGGGTCTGCTTCGGAGCACCTCACAAGAGGCCCCAGAACCAACATACATTGAGGTTGGCTTCAGATCACAACTGTGCACCACCCAATTAGCCCTACAAGTGGCACACCCAAGAGGCAGTCTCAACAGACACCAGAGCCCACTGAGGTGAATCGCATTCAGTGGGATAAGTCCCCCAACACAGCAGCATGTAAGCTGTAGATGTGGCCAAACCCCACTGTCAATCAGCCTAAGGATCAATCCTACCTACCCACTGATGTACCAATAGCAACCAAGGAGGGCACACACAACCCACACAAGGGGCACTCCTGCAGCACCTGGCTCAAGTGACCAGAAAGACTGTGCCACAAGGACCCACAGAACACCTACTATATAAGGCCACCCGGACAAGACTAGGAGACATAGCAGATCCACCTAATACTAAAAAATACATAGGCCACCAAAATGAGGAAACAAAGAAATACACCTCAAATGAAAGAACAGGGGAATACCAGAAACAGAACTAAATAAAATGGAGGCAAGCAACCTACCAGATACAGAGTTCAAAACAATGGTTATAAGGATGCTCAAGGATATTAGTGAGAACTTCAACAAAAGGATAGCAATAAAAAATGACATAGAAACCATAAAAAAGAAGCAGTCAGAAGTGAAGAATACAATAACTGAAATGAAGATGCATTCAAAGGAATCACCAGTAGACTAGACGAAGCAGAGGATTCAATCAGCAATTTGGAAGACAGCATAGCCAAAAGTACCCAATTGGAACAGGAAAAAGAAAAAAGAATCCAAAAAAATTGAGGAGTGTTTAAGAGACATCAAACATAACAACATTCACATCATAGCAGTACCAGAAGGAGAAAAGATAAAGCAAGATATTGTGTTGGGAGCCATGAGAGCTGCTGAGAGCTGCTTGCTACTTGATATTTTCTGCAGCCTAAGCAAATGCTTGTGCAGATCCTGATAGTCTGGTAAGAACAGCAAGTTCTTGAGAACAAGGAACCAAGCGCAGTTACAGCCTTGAGAAAGTATACTTAGTATAACTGCTCAGCTAACCAGAGGTTTGGCTTATCTAGCAGGGACAGAGGATGATATTGTTAACTGTATGATCTAATGCTTTGTACGCACGTAGTGCCTCCCTTAAATATGCTATGTAAAATAAACTCGGGGCTTCAGTATTAAGCACTGGAGTCCTCCCGGTAATTCTCTCTCTTCTGTCTCTTTTTTCAGCCTAGTGCCCCCCCCCCCAAAACTGTTCGATCTTATCGGCTGGCTCTGATAATATTGAGAACCTATTTAAAGAAATAATGACTGAAAACTTTCTTAATCTGGTGAAGGAAATAGATATCTAAGTCCAGGAAGCTCAGAGAGTCCCAAACATGATGAACTAAAACAGGCCCATACCAAGACACATTATAATTAAAATGGCAAAGTTTAAAGATAAAGAGAAAATTCTAGGGCCGGCCGAGTGGCGCGATGGTTAAGAGCTGGCTTGGGACGCCAGAGGGCCCCGGTTCGGATCCCACATATGAGGGCCAGTGACACTGCCCTCTACAGCTAAGATACTGAACAACAGCTCAACCTGGAGCTGGGCTGCCGTGAGTCACCGGCGACGGCGTAGGCTGCAGCCCCTGTGGCAGTGGGTTGCCATGGGCTACTGTGTGTAGCCAGCAGCCAGCGTGAGCGGCCAGCAGCTGCAGTGAGCGGCCAGCAGCCGCAGTGAGCGGCCGTCCAGAAGCCTGCGACTGATCTGCCTCGCCCGGGAAGAGCGCAATGATGGTGCCAACTTGGGCCAGTGAAGCAACGTCCTCCACAACTAGACTGAAGAACAAAAGGACAGCAACTTGTCTGTTCCCCTTCCCCCAATTCCCCAGCGCTGTTCCCATCCCCGCAATTCCCCAATAAAAATCTTTAAAAAAAAAAAAAAAAGAGAAAATTCTAAAAGCAGCAAGAGAAAGGCAACTGGTAACTTATAAGGAAGCTACCATAAGACTGTTGGGTGGTTTCTCAACAGAAACTTTGCAGTCTGGAAGGGGTTGGTACAAAATATTCAACTTGATGAAAAGCAAGGACTTACATCCAAGATTACTCTACTCAGCAAGGTATTCATTTAAAATTGAAGGACAAGGATGGCTGAGTGGCGCATTGGTTAAGAGTTGTCTTGGGACACCAGCGCTGAGCAGCAGGGCCCCGGTTCGGATCTCACATTAGGGTCAGTGATGCTGCACCCTCTAGAGCTAAGATGGTGAACAACAGCTTGACCTGGAGCTGGGCTGCTGTGAGTTGCCAGTGATGGCATAGGCTGCAGTGAAGCTGCAGCGGGCTGCCGTAAAGCTACCGTGAGTGGCTGGCAGCCTGAGTGAGTGACCGACAGCCAGCATGAGCTGCTGAGAGTTGCTTTGAGTGGCCGTCCAGTATCCAACCACCAATCTACCTCACCCAGGAAGAGCTCAACGATAATACCAACATGGACCAGTGAAGTGACGTCCTCCACAACCAGACTGAAAAACAAAAGGACAGCAACTTGTCTGTTCCCCTTCCCCAATTTCCCAACGCTGTTCCCCTCCCCCAATTCCACAACAAAATCTTTAAAATAAATAAATAAATAAAATTGGAAGGCTGATAAAGAGCTTCTCAGACAAGAAAAAGCTAAAGGAGTTTATCACCACTAAATCAGTGTTACAAGGAATGTTAGAGGTACTTCTTTAAGATAGAAAAAAATCAAACTTATGAATAATAAAATGGTAATAGCTACATATCTATCAACAATTACTTTCAATGTAAATGAATTAAATGCTCCAATTAAAAATATATGAAGACTAAATGAATAAGAAAACAAAATTTTTACATATGCTGCCCACAAGAGACTCACTTCAGATTGAAAGACAAACACAGACAAAATGTAAAGGGATGGAAAAACATATTTCATGAAAATGAAAATAGAAAAGAAAAAGCTGGAAGAGCAATATTTATGCCAGACAAAATGGACTTTAAAACAAAGGCTATAAGAAGAGATAATGAAGGACCCAGTGATCCCACTTCTGGGTATTTATTTGAAGAAACCCAAAATGCTACTTTGAGGGGATGTGTGCATCCATATATCCATTTAAGTATTGTTTACAATGGTCATGATGTGGAGGCAGCCTGGGTGTCTGTCGATGGGTGAATGGATAAAGATTAGGTGGTACATATGTACAATGGAATATTGCTTGGCCATGGGAGGGAATGGTTCCTACCATGCGTGGCAACATGGATGGACCTGGGAGTGTGTTGTACTGAGTGGAGTGTCAGACAGATAAAGACAGATGCAATGCAATTTCACTTATATGTAGAATCTCAAAACAAAATTAACAAACAAAACAGAAACAAACTCATAGATAAAGAAAACATTTTGATGGTTGCCAGATTGGGGGAGGGCTGGGGGTGTGGGTAAAAAAGGGGAAGGGATTAAGAAGTACAAATTAGTTGCTACAAAGTAGTCATGGGGATGTAGGGTGTAGCATAAGGAATATAGTAAAAAATATTGTGATAACTATTTATGGTGCCAGATAGGTACTAGATTTATCAGGGTGATAGATGTGAGGGAATTGGGGGCAGCGTGAAAAAGGTGAAGAGATTAAAAAGCACAAATTAGTAGTTACAGAATAGTAATGGGGATGTAAAGTAAATCATAGGGAATATAGTCAATGATATGGTAATAATTATGTATAGTGTTAGGTGGGTACTAGACTAGTCAGGGCAATCACTTCTTAAATTATATAAATATCTAACCATTATGCTGTACACATGAAATTAATATAAAATAATATTGAATGTCAACTATAATTGAACAATTAAAAAAGGAGGGGAAAGGTGAAGAGGAATAAGATGTCCAAATTTCCAAATAAGTCACAGGGATGTAATGTACAGCACAGGGAATATACTCAATAATATTGTGATAGAATTGTACAGTGTCAGATGGTTGCTGGACTCACCATGATGATCACTTCTTTAGGTACATAAATGTTGAATAACTAATGTAACTGAAACTAATGTAATATTTTATGTTAGCTATATTTTTAATAAATATCTTTAAAAAATACATAGAGATCCAAAGTGACTCTAGATCACTAAAGATAGTACACTTGATTGTTAGCATGGTGGGAGTCAGTGACAATACATCTTTGTCTTTTAGACCTCAATTGAGCTGTGCTGATTTTAGCCATGGGAGAGACTGTGGAAGGGGAGGAAACCATGACTTTCCAACTGTGTTTCTGTAATTCAGATATTTGCAGCTGAGATAACTAATCCTCTTGGCTTTTCTTTGGTTTGACAAAAACAGTATCAGTGAATACTGCATAAGACCATGTCTGATCATGGTGGAGTGTTACGTATATTTGCTTTGACCTATGTTAAAGAAAATGGAGAGGAAAATGCTTTATTTTGGTTACTAGCAATGATTTGCAGATATACTCTCCACTATCTCATGTTTAAAAATAGGCTTTAGAGGTCAGTACAGATGATAAATTTCACATTTTCAATATTTCCAAGCACCAGTCTTTAAATATCTGAAAATTGCATTCTGAAACTGTGAAACATCTATACATGTTAAATAATGAGTTATAGAGAAAGACATGAGACATACATTTTTTTCTCTGATTGTAACTCAGTGCCTTGTGGATGTGATTGCCCAGTCCTTTAAGCTGAATAGTATTCATAGAGTCTTCATGTACTTTCTCCACAATCTGCATGTTGGTTCTTTCATCATCCACTCTCAGAATTAGTTGGACAACTCTCCAAGTGTGGCACATAGAAAACTCTCCTTGAAAGGGACCTGCCCCATCAACTCTGCTGGACTTCAAGGAAGTTTTGTGGAAGCTAAGTATAGAAGAGTCACCAAACTCTTTGTAAGCTGTGGAACTATAAGTTATATTAACAGCTTATTTACAGAATGTGCTCCCTTTTTTGGTTACTTTGTAATAGTTTCACCGTACACTTTTAAAGCACATGAGTATGCATTTGCTGCTTATTATGTGCCATAGTTCTGGGGCAAAGCTGGGTACAAAGAGTCTCTGAAGGACAAACCCGACCATTCATCTGTACACATGTACCATGCTGGCTGCTCTGTGTTGTAGGAAGAGGCTCTGTAGATTCTCCAATTGGAAGAAATAATGAGCTTAAAGAAACAGCTTCTTTGAAAACAGTTGGCAGTTAGATAATGATGGATGTGCTACAAATTCCAGAGATATCAACCAAGAAAAATGAACGATGCATATAAAAAAAAGGAAGGCTCAAATCTACCACCTTTCTTTTAAGAGTAAACACTTAAGATGCTTTTCAGTATGATCATGACAACATTGCCTGAGGTATATTGTGCTACATAATAAATGACACCACATTACAAGAGGAGTTACTCTCTGAAAGAGATGAATAAGAAAGAAATTAGACTTGATAGGAAGAGCTGTAAAGTGGAAGTTGAAATTTTGGCCTGAAGCTGAGATTTTCATTTGTGCTCTTTTTGCTGAAATCACTTCAAGGATAGCAACGTGGTCCTCTTTTGCATGGCGAACATGGGCTGGTTAACTTAAGACCGTGTTTACAGACATCGATACCATTGATTAAAAAGTAAAAGTTCTGTCGAACAGTAGTTTGATCTTCATGACAGGAAACAGCCTGTTTGATGTTTTTATTGACTCAATTGATTTTTTTCACTGAATTGATTGGTTGTTTTACTGTCATGTGGACACTTCCTAAATCAACATGTGCCTCTGTAGACCTGTTTTTGAAAATCTTTGTATTTATAGATGGGTCTAGAATTTCTGGTTATGAAACACAAATGACATGGATGCCAAGAAAAAAGGTTTTTTTCCTTTTGTTAAAATTGGACTTGAATTTCAGAATTCAAGCGACTCAGTGTTACAGAATGTTAAAGGTCATTTTTTTTCTTATCTTGTTCAAGTATGTACTTTAGACGTTGACTGAGTTGTTAGATAATTGTCTATCAATAAAGAGAAGTGGAGTTGTCATAGGTTTTTAAGGACAAAAGAAAAAGGAAACAGATGTCCACTCCACTCTCCTTACTCGGCCCCGTGCCTTTAATAGCCAGGCTCATACATGAGCCAGGTTTTCCTGCCTTTTCAAAGGGAGTTGTCAAATCTACGATTCATTCTAGGTCAAGATTTTTTAAATGCTCACAATGTGAGTCCTGCAAAACTTCCTTTTTTTTTGTCTAATAAAATTGGATTTACCAATAGACTTTTGTTTGAGTAGTGTAGTTTAAACACCAAGATAAAGACTGCTATATTCTGTCTATGGCAGTTATGCCCTGGCCATTTACTCTGTATATGGTAGGAGGAGAGCTCACTTGCAGATGTTGTTATCTGTTTTGGTTTTAATGCAATATATTAAATACCACACCTCAAAGAGGCAAGATCGATGCTGCTTGTATAATCAGCATGTCTGTCTCCCACAAGGGCTGCAGTAAGATGCATTTTACAAAGTAGATTGTGATGGACCTAGTAGGTAGGGTCAGCTCTGGTCCATCAACTTTCAGCACACATTAGTTTAATACTCAAGTTCACTTAATAATGAGATTTTGTTTGCTCAATGCATCCTTTCCCTCTGACACTATCCAAAGTGTGCCTCTAGATTTTCTCTTATTCATTCATTCATTCATTCATTCACCACACTCTGTGGGCCCCCAGATCTACTTCAAGACATCTTATTTACTTGATTGATTAAATATCAACTTTTCTGACACAAGTTTTCTTATTTCTCATCTTACCTTAACTTCCAAATATCTCTGTACTTGTATGCTTCTTCTCAAAAACCCGCATATATTTTAGTGATCTTTTCTTTCCTTCTTAACATTCAAGGACAATTGTACCAGCCAGAGATTTCATTTCCCTCCTACATAATTATGTGTTATAATTATTCCCTGATTCTTCTGAATGAACATTTATTTCTAGTTCTATTGTCACTGTCCACAAATATTTTCATGTGCTCTCTAACAAGAGAAAAAGAGGTCTCTACACATAGTACTCTTTGGAGCTACTACTCTTTTACTGACAAGTTTCTCCAAAAGGCAATTTACAATTCCAGACACCATTCCCTCACCACCTCTCACTGACAGTCTGACTTCTATCCTCATCAATTTATAGGAACTCCTTTTCCCAAGGTCACCAGTGTCTTCCTAATTGCCAAATCCAAGTGTGCTATCAGTCCTAATTCTTGAAATCACTGTAGCATTAAACACTTACTTGACTTCTTTGACTCTTGCCCACTTATTTGTCCCTCAGAGAACTTTTTCTTGTGGCTTCAATTTTGAGCAGCAGGCATGGATGGAAAGAGCTTTGATATCAGAAAGACAGTAATTTTAATTCTATATGATTCTTCTATTTATCAACTATATGCTCTTGGATACATTCCTTAGCTTCTTGTGACGTCAGTTTCTGCATCGCAGAAGTAGGGATAATAATACCTTTCGCATGGAATAAACAGGACTAAGTGAGAACGAGCAGTACATAATAGATGCTCAGTACATGTTACTTTCTTTGACTGTTCTTATTAATTTCCTGCTCAGTTTCGGTCATACTTCTTTTCTTGGTTGGTCATTTCCCACTACCATTCCCACTACCACCTCAACTGTGCATATTAAAGCACACACCATCTTTCTTCCTCCCATGAACCCCACTCCAAACTTCCTCTTCTAAAATTATTTTTTCTTTCAGAGGCATCATGGCTTCCAAAAAGGCCAATGACAGCTGCCTCACAAGAGATGACAGACACAGTTTTTCTGATGGATCTTCATATTTGTGGCTGCTGGTATCTTTCCTGATTCTACCCTAGCTCTATTTTACATTTTTCTCCTTTTTTTTTACCTGATGAGTTGGCTTGTTCCAGGCTACTAACCTAGACTTTTTCTGGGTCCCACAGAGACTCTGGGTCTGGATTCCACTCATTCTTGGCTCACCACTCAGCTCTAACTGGCTTTGATGCTCCTCCTAGGGCTTGGTAACCAAGTTCATTGTTCTCCAGGCTTCTAGAGTTGCCTGCTGGAAAGCTCTTTGTTGCCCTCACCTGACACAAATTCACAATTATCCAAGCCACTTCACTGGAACTGACTTCCAAGATTCATCCATTCAAGGTGTGGCATGTAATGTCATCATTTTTCAGTCTCTCAAGCTGGAGTGCTTGAATTAGCTTTTCACCTTTATTTCCCTGCTTTTTCCCTAGGACAGCCCCCAAATCCATTGAAAACTCAGTTACTTTAGCTTTTTGATGCTCTATATATACATCTTTTATTATTTATACCAATAGAATAACAATGTTACTCACAACAACAGCAATGGGACGTTTTTTGAAAGCTCTTTATGTGCTAGATATTCTAGCAAGACTTTATGAGCCTCATCTATTATAAAAGAAAAACTGAGGCTTAGGGAGGTTACAGACCTTGTTGAAGGTCATTGCAAGTGTTGGGGTTGGGTTTTTGGGGTCCATATTTGTCAGCTCTCAAACCCACTCATTCACTGTTCTATGTTGTTTAATGTGATCGTGTTTCCTTGATGAAAGCATTTATATGTTTCTGATAAGTATTTCTCAAGTTGCATATCTTTCTAATCACAGATTTTATGAAATTACACCAAATAAGTAATTTCATGTAATTAGAAAAAAAAATTATAACTAAATTTTACTCTATTAAAGATTTGCTCAGTATTGGCCAGAAATAGAACAGTCCCAAAGCTGAGAGAAGGCAGGAGAGGAGAATAGTGTAATATTATGGAAAAAGCAAGTGGGTGAAAATTTGATCTCTGACGTTATCAATTTATTTAATAAGAGGAAACATTCTCTGGCTGGGAAGGAATAAAAGGGGGTGTCCTTGGAAAGAGTCAAATAGAAACAGAGCTAATGGTGTCAGGCTTTAGGAAGTCGATGGAGAGGAGCAGTGGTGTGGCTTATGGCTTAGGACAGATTCCTGCTTGAAATACTTTCCATTAGCGTTAAGCCCTTGAACATGTGCACTGTAATGTCAAAACAGTTTCTATGGAAATTCTAGCACTCTTTGTGCATAGTCTCAGACCAAGCCCTGAATTTGGGATCTGAAATCTGAATCTCCTTCCTAGCTCTATCACTAAACCGTTATTTGATCTTGCACAAATCTCCCCACCTTCCTGGTCCTGAGTTTTGTCATCTTTAAAGTCCCTGGGAGTTGGCCTGGATGCGCTTGAAGGCTCTTCATTGCTTTTGTGTTCAGGGATTCCATATGCTTGAACCGTGTTGAGGATTACAGCTCAGGTTTGCAGCCCACGATCAGGCCGCACATTGTCTAGCATTACATATGGATGTCATGGGCTGCTCTTCTCACTCAGATTGTGCAGGAAATTTAAAACTTGATAAGGGAGTCCCCAAATGGGGGATATGCACCTGACATCAGAGGTTACACACCTTTTGTAAAGAACCAGAGTGTGTTAGCATTCTGCCCTGTCACCAGGGTCCCTTTCTAATTCCTGAGTCAAGCCCTCCTCTGCCCCTGGGTGCCTCTGTTTCATCGCAGCTGCTGCATAGAACTTTGGTTCGCATATGCATGGAAGGGTCTGTGCAACCGAACATGTGAAAGCAGAATTACAACTGAACAAGGGAATCATTTGGTCAGTAGTTTTGTATCTCAAGACCTCAAGAATGATCACCCTTGGCTAGACTAGTAGGCCCACATTGCCCTTTTTATTGCTTCACTAAAACACACCACTTTGCCCAGTTCATTTATTGACTTTTTCATCTCAAGCACGAATTCTTACCTAGGTAGAAGTTAAAGGTCCACATACACTAATTGTAAAAGAAGTTTCAATTCAACAGAATTCCAAAACCACAGGAAATGCCTGTGAACTTAACTCTTGTGTAAATTAAGTCTGAAGATGATTTTTTTCTAAAAAAAGGTTTTGGGTATTTCTTTAAAAAACTGTACCTCTGTGGTACAAGAGTGTGTTTATTTATGGACGATGAAAAGAACTTTGCATCAGTTGCAGAAAACAGTGGGAAACTTTGAGGTTGCTCTTTTGGAGATCAACAAAGAGATAGCTGCTAGGGTTTGATTTAAATCATACCCCCCAAATATCACCCCAGCTTCCAGAAATACACATCATTTGTATAAATAATCTAATTTTTCTCCCCCACTGCTGTGCTTTGCAGAAAGCAAGCAAGAGTTAAAAACACAAGAGCATTTTTTAGAGGAAACCTCATGACTAGCAATCAGTGCTAATAAGATTCTTCTTCTCTTGCAAGATTCACAGGAAGCCCTCGATCCATGCCGAGCACATTCAAAGGCAAGGGACTAAGAGCTCCCCTCACAGGTTCATTATCATTCTCAGGTTATCCTGAGCCAAGTGAATCAGGAAAGCAAATGAATTAGTGAGAATTAAGGAGCCTCTGTGGTCTGAACCCACTCCAAATCTCCGCCAAGATGAAAGGTAGACACTGATGTCTTACGTCCCTAGGTTCTCAGGCTCGGAGCCCCAGCGCCTAGCTGTTCCTCAAGAGCCCTGCAGAAATGTGCAGGCAGTTAATGTTGCCTAACGTCTGCTGACCATGGGTTCAGCCATGTGGGAAAAGTTTTACGAGGCTGCAAAAGCAAACCCCCTTTCACTCACAAATAATTACAGAAGACTTGCTATAGCACCTAGCTGTCAATGAGTCCAGTGTGGGCACTTTTCTTCTTATTTTGGTCACTTACTAATAATCAAAGATACCAGCATAATGCTTGATTGTATGATAATATCCAATGGAATTTTTGAAGAACAAATCTATACAATATTTGAACTGCTAAGTGTTAAGCTTCTTTGGAAGTGATATATTGAGCTGAGGAGTGGGATTTAATGGGAACTAAAGCCCTTAGAATGACAGAAGTTTTTGTTGTTGTTTTTACTGCTGTTTTAAATGCTACTGGCAAATAAATGGTAGTGGGCAGAATGGGGAGGGGTCATGCTTTTGGATGTGTGATGGAGATACAGTGATCCTTGGAGCATCAGTGGGGTTTAAACAAAACATGTCGTAAGGGTTTGGGAGTAGCAGTTTGTTTTCATTAAATACTTGCTACTGCTAATTGTATTTGATCACTATAAAGAATATAGTTTAATTAAAGAAACACTGTGGTTAGGAAAATATTTGATTTCCAAAGGAGAACAATTTATCTTTGCATTAGTAAGAAAGGAAAAAAGTAATTGTGACTGTATGTTTTTCAGTATGTTATTGGGTTTTATGGAGAGGTTTTATTCCATTCATGGGGAAAAATTTTATTTTTGTTCCTCAAATTGCAGTAAAGTACTAATTTCATATCATGCTACTTGAATGCATGCTTCAATTTATTTAACATAAGCAATTATTTTAAAAATGAAACAACATTTGGCAAATGACATTAAACAACATACTCTAACATCAATCTGAATCAACATATATTCTTTCTCTATGGAGATAATTTCAGTGTTAACTCTTTCAGTGAATCTTGAAATGTGCTGTAACATTAATGTTTTCCCTAATCAACATATGGTTTTCATTCAAATTTTGCAAGGTAATATTTTGGCAGTGGCCTGCAGGAAATTAATGGAAAATGAAGGCAGATAAGTATTCTTGTAACTAAAGCCTAGTATTCATGTTGCTTGTGCATCATTGTATATAATCATTCTTTTAAGTAGTTATGCTAGGGAACTTTGGTTTTTAAAACTGCATCGTCTTAACATTAGTTTAGTTTGAATGAATACCCATGAGTTCTGCAAGTTTAATGGGCAAAGGTATATTTTAATATAGCTATTATAATCTTAAGAAAAAAGACAATTCAAATGTTGTGTTTACAGTATGTAAATGTCAGGGATGACTCAGACTTAAAACAGAAATTACTTTCTTTGCAATCTTAACACCAGAAACAGAATTAAAAAAAAAAGTGCATTAGTAGTTTTGCATCATACTGTAGAAAGAAATAATTTTTATCATTCCATTTTAACCATATGCCTGTAAATTTTAGAGAATAATTTATGAAATCTTTGGATCATTTTGCTTATTCTAACCATTTTTTAAAATAACTCTCAAAGACTACTAAATTGGATAATTCTATTTTTAAAAACTTTCTCTTTTATCTCATAGAGAAAGGTGAACCTAAAAATTAATATTTAAAATATAGTTTATATACTTTTGAGAGTTTATAGCTATTTTTCTTTACATTATAG
>NW_017732275.1:324615-326294 GCF_001890085.2 Hipposideros armiger
TGTGTGTGTGAGAGAGAGAGAGAGAGAGAGAGAGAGAGAGAGAGAGAGAGAGAGAGAGAGAGATCTGTCATCATGTCATATGAAGTTAGGCAACATTCTATCCGTTGTTGATGAAATGCATCATGACAGAATGCAATGTAATGTAACGTATCAAAAAATGTAAATAATATACTTTGCGGGATTAGATATTGGCTGTCAATTCCTATAGTTGGGATCTGAACCGAGCTTACTGAGGCGCACAGAAGCTCAGTGAACACCAAACTGGCCATGGTGTTTGAGAACCGGCACACACCACAGTTCACTGATTTCCCCAATTACTTTGGGGTAGTTTGGCACGTATAGAAATGTTCAACAAAAGTTCTCTTGTTGGACACTTCTGGGAAGTAATTTGATTGTTAATTACAAACGCTCAGGGTGATTGCTCTGCATAATTGTTCTACTCCTTCAACACTCCATTAGAAGCTTATCTGCTGAAGGTTTATTTTTAGATCTTTGAGTTTTTAACATCTTCCGTATGTCCCACTGATGCAATATGAGTGACCCCTCCAGATAAAATTCTTTAATCAGTCAGGGTAATCCAGTGCCTCCAGTGAGAGGTAAAATGGAAGAGAGAGTATGACCACATACATTTTATCCCCAACAGCATCTATAATCATGCAAAACACACACACACACACACACACACACACACACACACACACAGACATTTCAAAATTCTGTGCATTTCGAGAACTTCAGTTATGTACTCTAAATTGCTTGCATTGTAAACAGCAAAAGGCATATCTCAGAATCAAACCAAAGGCATTCCAGATACGATTTCTTGTTATTACCCAGCTTTAGTCTCAGCACTTAACAATAAACAACACGAAACAAGTCCACGTTGCCTTAAAGGTAAACGGGCAGAGGCTCGTTGGATGCTGCATTCCTGAGAATGGAACCCTTTATTTGCTGTCATAGTGATGACTTTTAATTGTCCTAATAAATAAGCTTTTAAAAAGCTTCTAAAATGTTCTCTAATAACACACTTTGGTCTTTCGCCATAGAAATGCAGAAATAATTAGAAGTGGCATTGTGTACACTGCCTTCTGGACTGGGCTGAAGGTGAAGGAGAAAGTCTCATGCTATCCTTGTCAGCTGCAAGGGTAATTACTGCTGGCTGAAATTACTCAACATTTGTTTATAAGCTCCCCAGAGCATGCTGTAAATAGATTGTCTGTTATAGTCCAATCACATTAAAACGCTGCTCCTTGCAAACTGCTACCTCCTGTTTTCTGTAAGCTAGACAGGGAGAGCCTGCTGCTCACTTATTGAGCACTGAGCAGGGAAGAGCTATGTTTAATGTGATTGTTTTCATTAGATTTTTCTCTGTCCAAGATCACATTTGTCGTTTTCAGAGTCTGAATGCTAGTGGGATACATTCCTTTCGTTAGGAAACTTTTATTTGCTTAGGGAAGGTTTTTTGTTTTTCTTTTTTCTTTTTCTTTTTTTTGGAATGTGTATGTAACAGTTTGAAGGGAAATTTAAAACAATACAAAGAAGTGACCACATACAGTCCCTTCCACACATGAAATTTATCCCTACTGAGTTTTAGAAAGTTCATGGAATTTACTAGTTATATCAGTTTGATTTTATTTAGTATGTTATATTTCTAACAATGGTTAGGTGCTATGAAGATAGTA
>NW_017732275.1:326929-355294 GCF_001890085.2 Hipposideros armiger
TATTATTAATGGCAGGCATAGGAACAAGACATACAAATTGTGTAAATTCACTTTTGAGAGACAAAAGGACTAGTTGTGAAATGCAGAAAAAGTGGGTATAATCTTACTTTCTAGGACATAGTTACTCATTGCTTTCTTTTACACCATTCCAAATTTTTCTCAGGGAAATTATCCTTCTCTTCAAATCTAGTCTGGAATTGATATGGGGTTTTGGGAAACTCCCATTTCTATTATGTATACCAATGTCACTGGAAAGCAGTATGAGAGAGAGAGATCTGAGTACCAGAAATGATGACTCAATTACATTGTACAGTAATTCCTGGAAATACCGTATTCTAGGCTTCAGTGAAGAAAAGAGCATCAGATGCAGATCAGGTTTTGAGTAGGGACATATATTGCCATGGAAAGCGGGAATGTTTTACACAGAATGCAAAATGAAGGTGGAGATGCCAGCAGTGTGTTCATTTCGGAATGTTTGGCTAAATTTATTTGCAAGAGAGAAGTAAAGCTAAATAAAATTGTTCTTTAGGGCTGGCACACATTGTCTTAAAATAGACTGAATCCATTTTTAATCTATATAACATTTTTATATGCTCCCCGTTACTCACTTTATGCCATTAGGACAGCACTGAATCTTTAAAGAGAAACTTCCTACAGCTAAAAAAGACATTAAGGGGGAAAAATGCTGGGAGCCATAGTGACAGGTACAACTAAGCTTGTATCCTTCGGTTCCCTGGAAACCAGTCAAACACTATCTCATCTTGCAATGGTTGTGTCTGATCCTCTGCTTCAGACATCTTCCTAATAATGGCAACTGCAGAGGTGACTCTCTGCAAATAAGGGCTTGCAGCCACTGGGCATCCATCACATTTCTCCAGAGCAACATTAGACCACCCTAATGGGTACTCCCGTCTTCATTATGATATTAATTCTCTAAATTTTCGAAGTGATTTCATTTGTAATATGACAAAGGCTGGCTGCTCAGGAGACAAACTGTTTTCATCCCCCTCCTGCACGCGCACAAAGCCTTGCTCTCTTTAGTCTTTGGGGGAAAAGGAATTTGATAGCATCAGATCTCCTGTGATACACAAGGCTGGCTAACAGCTACACCACCTGCCAGCACTTCATGCCTGGCCATCCAGCCTGAAGCTTTCTGAAGCGGTGGTTGATGAGTGGAACATGGGTGTTGGTTTGGAAAGACACTACATGGAGCGAAAACAGCGGCTGAATAAAAAACTCGGCATGGAAGCTGAGTGGGATGTGAGGGTAACAGTAGGGTCAGAGAAAGGCTAGAAACAGAATCAATGACAATAGGGCTGATTTGGTGAAAGGTATATAATGTCGTGGTTTTCCTCCCTTGTATATTGCAGTCTTTGTTGTGGCTACAAATTCCAAGCCTGCCAACTGTATATAACATCCAAAATATGGGAATTTATTTTCCTTTCAATATGCTAACCTCTGTGGACTTGAAGTCCACAAAATTAATTTATCTTCCCCAATGATTCCTAGATATAAAACTCATACTTAGAAAAAAACCTGTTTTGATCAATATTGAGAGTTTTGTACTCACTGATCATCACCGTTTCTAACTGCACTTCGCATCATGGATAGAATGTCTGAACTGAATAATAAAGTGCTAAATTTTTGAGAGGTCCAGCATTGGTCAAAATACTGAAACCGATTAAATTTTTCTCTGCTTTTCCTTGTCTTGCCTTCTTCTGGCATCCTCTGGCTCCTACTTCAGCTGCTGACACCTATATTGTTTACAAAAATTCTTATTATGAACTCTGAATAAATTCTCTAATTTTTTAAATAAGGTGTAGCCTATTCAGTTATTCACTACTATTTAAAAACCGGGTTCCCTAATTAGAAGTAGCACAGTTTAGTGTCGGCAGAAGCTGTTTTATTCCATTAACAAACTATGCAATCCTGTGAAAGTGAATGAAAGAAATTACCTGCTTCTGTTTCTTCATTTTAAAGTGAAGGAGCTGAACTGTAGACTTCAACAAGACTTCAACAAGTTTTAATATTTTAGATTTTATATATATATATACATATATATATATATATATATACATATATATTAATATTTTAAATATTATTTAGTATTCTACAAGAGTTTTTGTCTATATGTATTCAAATACCTGGTATCCATGTAGGATGCATTTAGGCCATATCTCATTATTACAAATTTTAATTGAATAGTCATATCATTAACCCAAAATTTCAGGATATTTACTACAGCTCAGGATCTGTGGGCCATTATTAGATTTTGAAAGAAATTTATAGCTTTGATTGAATAGATTTTTTTTAGATTGTAATGCAATACAACCATATGCATTACATATGTTGTGTTAGAAATGTCAAAATAAAAATGTACAGATTTTTAATAAGGTAAAGCAATCATTTGTGAGTAACAAATTTTGCCCCCTTTCCCAAAATGCAAGTTCTTCAGAATAAACTTTTTTTGGAGCAAAAGACCATTACTGGATATTTCATCTCTCATTCATCATATTTTTCAATTTAAGATATTATCTTATATATTTCTTACAGTGTTTGTTTAATCTAAATCTTCCGCAAATGTTACAATGCTTCCTTTAAATATTGAAAAAGAGTTGGTTGTTTTTTTCTGACAATTCAATTTCTAGAATAACTTATATCTCAAGTTGTAAAGTTTTGCTTCTCATGATTTACAGAGCATGGACAGTATGAACTAACACTTTTACATGAATCTTATGAATATTTGCAAAATCTGTGTTCAGACCATTCCCAAATTAGCAGTGTATGATTTCCAATGGCTTTTACATACACCTGCCAGGCCCCTCTGGCTTCACTGCTGCTAGACTCTTCACAGAATCCTGTTCCCTTTCTAGTCGCTTTTGCAGCACTGAAGTTCTAGAATTACTGCCATGACTGTAGCATAGTGCCTCATGGTGTGACATCTCCGAGAGGCACAGCATGGGGATTCCTGATACTGCTGGAAGATTTTCATTGTGGGAGAGGTCTTTCTTGTGTTCCAAGTTGGTATAAAAGAGTTAAGTTATTGTTCAATCATTAGAATTCTATTGAGAGCCTACTATGTGAAAGCTAGACCTACTTCTCCAAATATCCTCCTCAGAATATTTCATTCTTCAAGTGATTGAGATTATATAGGTTCATAACATATACCTAAAGCATAAAGCCTTCGCTGTTTGATTAGTTCTGGATGCATGACATTAAATAAAATATAAATAAATAGAGAATTATCAGGCCTCTGACATCTGACTGAAACTCTGAATTAAATTTAAGCTCTTTGATGTATTATAGAATTGTACACCTGAAACTCATATAAACTTATTAATGAATGTCACCCCAATAAATTTAATAAAAAATATTTGGGTTCATTTTCATTTCTTAATTGCACATTCATTATCTATTTTTAGTTTATGGTAGGTGCTCTCTACATACCCACCAAACTAAACTGAACCTACATTAAGATCTAAAATTAATATGCTTCTATTAGTTTATAGTATAGAAATTCAAACATTGTTTCAACAATTTATGTCATTAATGGGGATATTGCAATGAGAAATAACATGCTACTATGTTGACAATAATATAGATAGCATATTTTAATTACGTCTTATGTAGTCATAGGAAAATCTAATGCCCAATAATTTAATTTTGAGCAATAAACAAAACAAGTTTCTAAATTATTTTAGGTTACTTTTGAAAATAAAATGAATTAGAAGAACTGTTTAAAATTACTTCTATATTGTTGTTTTTATATCTGACTCTTAACTGATATATTTTAAGATATTCATAGAAGTGTTTTTCACTTAAAATTAAATGAGAAAAGAAATCACCAATGACTGTTCTTGCAGTGGTAAAATGGTGTAATAGAAATACATCAGACTGGGGATCAGAATGGATTTATGAATCCAGTGATTCTGTGTAAATTTGGCTGTCCGGTGGGTGTTTGGGTCCTTCTTTCCTATGATTGCCATCTGCAAGATCCAAAACAGGGTTTTGACTCTACTCAAATGAGTGTTGTTTCTTAGACATCATGTTTCTTATCCAACAGGCCCCACTAATGTCTTTTTAAAGCATTTGTGAAGGTCCTAAATTAATCTAGCCCTTCATAGGGCTGAGGGTGTTTGATACAGAAAGATATATCCATGTTAATATTGAGAACATTAGCCTTTCTGATACAACATGTTTTTACACTCTTGTAGCCAAGGAGTGGAGCATGGTGGATACATTAAGAAAATGTTGAACTCTTTGCAGTCATTGGCTGTTAGCTCATAATATGAAAAATAAAAAGTCTTAAGGGTAGTTTTACTTTTTTTAAAAAATTCAGTAGTACAGTGTGGTATACAGACTGTAAGAGTATTTAGTCTAAAAATTAGTAACCTTGGGTTCAAGTTCTGGCTTGAGCCATAAATGACTCTGTGGTCGTGAACAGGGCTTTAAGTTTTCTTATTGTACAAAAGGGGGAATTGATGTACATAATCTCTCAGGGCTCTTTAAAACTCTAACGTTATTGCTGTTTAAAAAAGACAGATTGTGTTTCTTTAATTACTCACTGACAACCATTACTATTTTTTTAAAGTAGAATGTTCATTTATTCTATTATTTGAAAATACTTGCAAAGGAATATTGTTCTTTTGTTAAATAATCATGCCATTGTTTATTAGTCATTGTTGTTGCTGTTTGAAGTAACCTTGGGATTTTTGAGAGAATTTTCCTAAGTAGTTTTTTCAGTAGACTTTTTTCTCCAGAGTAGCAAAATTCTAGTATTATTTCAGTGATAACAGAAGAACCAAGTCAAATTGTAATAGTGAAAGAAGAGTTTGAAAATTGCTTATTTATTTTCCACTTAGTTTTAAAAAAAGAAGTATAAGAAATATGGACAGAATTAAAAACAATATAGTCAGCTGAGAAAAACTAAGAGTGTGCTAGAGGTAGAAGCTCTTACCTATGTAAAGACAGAGCTCTCTCTAAGAGAAGGCAGGTTTACTTGGAACGCTCTTCCCCCTGGTATCTCTGAGTGTCACTTCATTCAGGTGTGCACTATGATATCACCTCCTCAGAGAGAATGTTCCTGATACCCTGCTGAAAATAGCATCCCCTGTCATTCTTGATCTTGTTCCTCAGCTTTATTTTCCTTTACATAATATTTATCATCATCTGAAATGCATTTAGTTATTGTCGCTGTCTCTTCTCATCCTCAATAAGAATGGAAGCTCTACAAGAGCACACACGTGTTATCACCAGCTGACACTGTCATCGGTACCCAGCACAGGGCTTGACATTGAGAGGCAGCTCAACATTGAATTAATGAATAAATGCCTGTGAAAACTTAGTGCTGAACAGAATCAGGCAAGTGAAGGAACAGAGCAGTATGGAGTAAAGAACAGTATGGAATACCAAATATTTCTTGCATTGGGTAAGCCCAGGCTCTTGGGTAGGACTTGCCAACTCAGATGGCTATAGGCACCAAGAAGTTAATTGTAACTATATGGGTAAAAACAATAGGGAGAGGTAAGGACTGTTGTCACTGCAAAATGTACCCATATCTACATAAATCCACATATTTCAAACACCTGTTATAGAAGCCAAAACAAAAGCTATGGGCTGTGTTTGGCTCATGGGCTACTTGTTTATCATGTATGCTAGGTAACCTTTGTGGAACAGTGCAGGTAAGAAGGACCTTGTACTCTATTATGAAGGAGACAAAATGTAAACCAAAATAAATAAAACCTAAAGGGAAGCCACCAGATAATTTGAATAGCTATTGATGTAGAAGGTCACTAGAAAATGGAACTTGAGCCCTTAGATATTGAGCCTGATAGTGACATCAGGGTGCTTATCAATAATTAACTTGATATTTCCAGGAGAACAATGTTTAATGTGATTCTAAGTTTCACTACAAATCAATATTTCTCAAGCCATACATCTCTTGCTCCTAGAGGAAAGCTCTTTTGTCTAGAATCAAATTCATTTCAGAAAATGAGATCATTACAGAAGTCATATTTCTGACATTTCTTTTTCAAAGCAAAAATAACTAACTTGCACATTCTAGTTGCCATCTATTCTTTTATTGCATAGCGTTATTTAAGGCTTCTGATGCCTTCTAGAACTCTTTCCCAAGACTGCTGGTATATGAAAATAAAACATGCAGGTATGGGGAATTTAAGTTACAGAAGAGGTTTTCTTCAAAGAGACATTCCAGAAAGCTGTGCTGACTTCAGGGGATTTACTACGCTGTGTCAAGCTACACTCAAGGCACTTTAAAACCTATGTTATCTCCTGCTTGTTAGAATTGCTCCAACTTCAGCTTACCAAGTAACAGTTGTTCAGATATCCAGTCTTTCTTTTCCCCATATCTAGCTTAGTTTCAGAAATAAATCTAGCATACAAATATATATAGAGAGAGCGATGTCACCTTAGGTACAGGGAGTGACTCTGCTAGCTCTCTAGACATTTTGTGCTTCTTTGATCTTCTTAATATCAGCCACAGTAGTTAATACAAAAACTAAGCTTGCAGGTCAACATGGAGGTAGCCTGCTCTCAATCCCCTGCGTACTTCCCGGAACCTGTACTATTCAGTCAGTGAAATAGAACTGGTTGTGGAATTCTCTTCCATCTCTATTTACTTTTCTTTCTTGACACTCATCCAGGTCTAGGGATGAGAAGGCATATCTTCTTAGACATTTCTAACTAAACAGTAATAAACATAGTCAAGAAAGGTAGAGTTAGACACCAATATATAAAGAGGCCACAGATGTTTCAGTTTGATTCAGTAGACCTTTATTGAAAGCCACCCATGCTCTGGATCTTGTGCTTGGCTTCTGCTGCCAAGGGGCTTAGAGTCTAGAGAAGGAGATGACAGGCCCTCTGAGCACATTACATGCATAGTAGTACAAAGAAGCACCAGGTCAGACATGCCAAAAGGAACATCATATTTGGCCATTAGGCAGGCTTTTTTTCTTAGACGTGGATAGCAGTGTATCAGTGTTATGTTTCCTATTTAATTTAAAAAATTCCAGATTTTTTAACAGCACACTCATCCTAAATTCCAATTTAAATATTGACGAGAAGAAAAAGTGTAGTCAAAGATGTGAGAGAGTTTCTATCTAGATGTGCTAATCAAATAGGTTGAGTTTTGTAATATTCCTCAAGCTTTATTTGTCTATGAGGAAAAGTAAATTCCAGAGGTAGCTTCATTCCCCAGAGTTCAAACCTGGAAACTATTAACAGACATGCTCATCTTAGCTGCCCGGAGGGTGTTGGGAGAAAAGGGTGTATGTATCTCAGGCACTAAATATAGATTGACAGAGCTCCCATCAAATGGTGATGTTTTGCAGAAGCAAAGACAGGCAGCAGATATCTGGGGAAGGCAAATGAAGATTGTGAGAAGCTGTTGTGAATAGTGCATGTTTTCCAGTATGCACAACTGTGCACATGGCAAGTATATATGTAGTAGCCAAAGTAAAAAATGCATGATGGCTAAAATGGGCACACACTTCTCTCACAACACAATTGAAGCAGAGTTTCTAATACCTCCATGATTGTGGGTCACTTGATGTATACCTGGAGTCCTGTCAGTAGGAAATATGAATGTGCTTAAAGATCTTAAATTCAGTGTTTGAGGTGGGTGGGATGAACTAGTCACCTCCCTTTTCCCCTTCTCCATGCTCCTCTTTTTCTCTTTTCTTTTCCTTCCTCCCTTTGTGAATTTATGATTCAGAAATTATTCAAACTGACTTCAAGCTCTGTCATTTCTTCATGGGTGTTTTATGTCTGTTCTTAGATTCTTATCTTGTCACTGGGTCTAGATGCAGTGGCATATCATTACATTAAAACGCTTTACTGTGCTGAATCTGTCGGCCTGGTTAACTCCAGCATGGCAGAGCCAAACCAAATTCTGAAACTATTCACTGGGTATTTAATTTTTCATTAAAAATTAAAAAGAAAAAAATTAGACCCATAAGTCGAACAAATGCTACATTAAAAATACAGAGCTACATGGTTTGACATTGAAGTCTTTAATTATGATTTTGTTTAAATTGCTAAAATATTAGTTTTAGGGGTACTTTTGCAGGCAGCTTATATAAATGGAGATTAAACACTGCTTGGTTAATGTTTCTTGTCTTTTAAAAAAATGATTAGCTACCCTACTTGTGCTATTCCCCAATTAATGATTACAACTTCCTTTATGTAATATTATACATCATAATATATGTATGTTAGGGTTATTTAGTCTTTTCCGTGTAATCTTCAGAACCTCGTAATAAGAGGGCAATTATCTCACCCTACATATATAACCTTAGAAAGAAACTTGAATCTCTCTCTCTCTCTCTCTCTCTCTCTCTCTCTCTCTCTCTCTCTCTCTCTCTCTCTCCCAAATTTGCACAGGCTTGTTTTGAGATAACAGACTTTTCTATGTGACAACAAGATGATGATTAACCAGCAAGGCTACTGTCTATTTTTAACTGCTTGTCTCTAGCACTGAATGAAAAGGGGTCTCTGTAGGAGTTTAGTGAGGTCGTTTGTATAATACAGATAGCTATTAGAATTGCCATATTAGTATATATCGTCAATATTCTGTCACTTGAGTCCATCTCAGGACATTTGTGTGGGCACATAATATAAATATGAATTCTGGGCAAAGCTAAACAATCACTTCATTTCCCAAATCTGTTATGTGTAAGGTTAAACTTTCATGGTTTAAAGTGACAGGTTCATTGTCAAATGCATGGTACTTTTTATTCTCAAGGGATGAAAGACTTTGTGTCTTCCTATGTCTTTATGAAAACCCTACCAGTGGTGTTGAGAGCAGCACCATGCTGGTGAGACCTCTACTACCTTCATGTGTCCTGTAGATGCTCTCCATCTGGATGGAATAGAAAAGAGTTTGACGAAAGAATGAAGTGTTTTTGGTTGCTTGTTTAAAATCACCAGAGGCTTACTTCTGTGTGTGTTTAATTTTTACAGCTTCGTTATGGTTGGTCTTTTGCAATTATATCTGGGAGTTTACATGTTGAGAAATAAATCGCATGAGTAATGCATAAAAACTCTAGAGAATGGTTTCCTGACTAAACGGCCGCTTGTGACAAGTGTGAATTTGCACTCTGTGTTTGGAAAGATGCTATTGCTCAGCTGGGACTTTCACTATTGGCAGGTCATTAGCAGGCCTTTTTGTAGAATGGCTTCATCCCGTGACAACTGAAAAAGAGAGGGCTGCATTTCCCACCTTTACCTTCTAAGATTGCATGAGCTTTTAAGCCTCCAAGAGTGAAGGTTATAAAGTATCATCTGGACTTGGGCAGCTTCCGAGAGAAAAGTACACACCAAATATTCTGAGTTCTCCCTATCCAGAACAGAATCTCCAAATGTAAATTATAATGAAGTAGGTGCACAAAAATATAAATTATTTATTTTAATGCAAGGATGCATCTGTTAAAAGCCATTATATTAAACTGAGGTGATGATCTGTCAATTGACCATGGTAAGGTGTATTATATTTATTATTTGAATTATATGGCATTTAGGCTAAATTAGAATCTCAGTAGTTTAAATTTCCTATGCAAGCAATACTAAAGGGAAAAGGGCTCAAAGGTGCATTAGATGGCAAATAGAAGCTGCTCTGATAACAATTGTTTTTAACAGATAAGCCACGGAATAGATGATTTACACTTGGGTGATCTGTAGATGACTAGAAATAACTATAGGAAGATGAGCTTAGCACTCATGCTTACATGTATATTGCTATCAGGTTCATTCCTGAAAAAGAATGTCAAAAGATGAATGATATAAGATCATGTTATCTGGTGCCAAAGGACTTAGATTTGACCCATCTGATCTTACTAATTTTTCAATTTGAACAAGCCTTCAAAGTCTCTGAGTATCAGTTTCTCTATCTGTAATATGGAACAGTATACCTGTTTTTCTTATCTAATGTTTTTTTTTTATTATTATTGATGTTAGGTAAGGATGGTTACAAAGATGGAAAAGATATCCTCTTGGGCCATAGGAAGATCAGGAGGTGAATGAGCAGTGAGCAGACGAGTAAATCAGCACTTTCATCAGTGCAGGAAGAGATTTTTTGTGTTTTTTTTAAAGATTTTTATTGGGGAATTGGGGGTAGGGGACAGACAAGTTACTATCCTTTTGTTCTTCAGTCTAATTGTGGAGGATGTTGCTTCACTGGCCCAAATTGGCGCCATCATTGGGCTCTTCCCGGGCAAGGCAGTTCAGTTGCCGGCTTCTGGATGGCCGCTCACAGCAGCTGCTGGCCGCTCACGCTGGCTGCTGGCTACACACAGTAGCCCATGGCAAACCCACTGCAGCAGGGGCTGCAGCCTACACCGTCGCCGGCGACTCACGGCAGCCCAGCTCCAGGTTGAGCTGTTGTTCAGCATCTTAGCTGTGGAGGGCAGTGTCACTGGCCCACATGTGTAGGATCCGAACCGGGGTCCTCTGGAATCCCAAGCCAGCTCTTAACCAATGCACTCCTTGACCAGCCCAGTGCAGGGAGAGTTTTAAGTGGCTGTGCTGAATACCTTCACTACCTATGTGTACATACACACACACACACACACACACACACACACACACACACATGTCTCTCTCTCTCTCTCTCTCTCTCTCTATATATATATATATGTATATATGTATATATACATATATATATATGTATGTATATACATATATATATATAAATAGATAGATATAAATATATATCTTACTGCACAATGGAATCATGTACAATTAATTTTTGAATCACCAGAAAGTAGTTTAGGCTTAAGCCATAACAGGCATACAAAGCAATTTTGTGGAATAAATGATTCTTAAGTCACTCAGGTTAGACAAAGGTTTTAGCCTAGGACAGGGAAAGTTAGACTTAGAACCAAGTACTGTGTGTATGCTCTGGGTCACCACCAACCTCACAAGTAGTCACAGGAGGTTGTTTAATAAGGATATTATTCTTAATTTATCTAGCACAGTAACTGGCATGGAGCTCACTAAACAGAACTATTGCGTGTACTATGACAGCAGGAGGGAACCATCAAAACACTCACCCACTCAAAACATTACCCCCAGAAACCAGTCTTACTTATTGGTTGGTTGAAACTCCTACCATTACACATTCACTCTGACAACTAGGAAATTGCATTCTTGGAACTCTTCCTTGAAAGGTGGATGTCTCTATGGAAAGATAACACTTTTAAACTATGGCAAATCCCTAACACTATAGTGTGAATTAATTTTTAGTCTTAGCAAGCTTAATATCAGAACCTGGATGGAGTATAAAACATAGCAGGGAAACTTCATAAGAAAGGAAGAAAGAGGCAAAGGCGTGTGGTCTGAAGCCATTAGTGAGAGCCTGACCCATTTTGGTGGACCCTGGGTTGGCGTGGAGTTCTCTCTCCAGTGGGATTAACGTGATGCTGGTGACTCTCTGAACTCAGCATTGGGAAGGTCCTGCTGTAACGTGGTGAGAGGAACCTGTTGTAATCTTCTCCTAGCTGTGGGCTAGTCCTGGCTGTTTCTGTAAATCAGACAACAAAGTAGAAAGATGGTGGAGAGGTGTCATGTGCTGAATTCTCTCCCTTCACTATAAGAAGGAGAATTAAGCTTAAGAATACATCAAAGTGGGAGTTTTGGTAGGGCTTAAAATGGCCACATCTGGACATCTGCTTCCCTGTTCCCAAGTTTCCAGAAGACACCAATGACTGAACTAGAAGAGTTGGTACAAGGCAGAAAGCAAATAAGAGTAGTATAGACACTTTGATTACCCACTTCCCCTTCCAACTTGGGTGTCACTCATTTAGACACACTTGTGGCAGACGAGCTGTCAGGCTAAGCCTTACAAGGGACATGCTGAAACAAAAACATCAGCGTGTACCTGAAATATTGAATGGAAGTCAAATACTGGTCATGAAGATTGCTAAACAAGACTAAGGAACAAAACTCCAGAAACCATGGTAGAGAAAAATCCTGCACATTTCATATACGATTTAGCAGTATGTGATTTTTTTCAGTGTTAGAGAATAATCCATTTTATTAGTGTGTTTGCAGCAGACACATGAATGGCATAAATTACATATTGTAATTTGCAAGGAGATCTTACTGTCTCAATTAAGTGTCTGTTTAGTTAGCACGTTTTGCAGTGAGCTGTCCTTCTGAGGCCTGGTGATATTTCATGGTACGTTGTCAATA
The DNA here is from genome assembly GCF_001890085.2 of Hipposideros armiger. Taxonomy (NCBI): domain Eukaryota; kingdom Metazoa; phylum Chordata; class Mammalia; order Chiroptera; family Hipposideridae; genus Hipposideros; species Hipposideros armiger. The sequence continues at coordinate 339,137 of NW_017732275.1, forward strand.
ACCCGTGTCCCCAGCCTAATTGCCAAGGGGCTATATCCTGACTTCTAGCCAGAGGCTGGCCTTGGAAAGTATAAAGTTATGTTTGTTAAATGCAAGCCTCATGATCTCTGGAAGGCGTTAGCAATAATCTTCCTGCCCATTGCACAAATTCCTTCCTGTAAATGCCAGTGATCATGGTGGAGACAAGCATGTGCCCCAATCCCATGATTTTACTTGAAAACTAAACTTCCTGTCAGCTTCAAAAGTCTTGCTCTCTCTTTTAATGTTAGCATTTGGTTAAAGTAAATGGAATTAGAAGTAGAAATGAATCAGTTTAATCACACATGAAGCACGATTTTTCATGAATACTTCAGTCATTTTTACATGAAACAATGGAAAAATGAAGGTGTTAATTTGCAGCCAAATTGAACTATTCTAAACAACATTTAATTTTTATTCTAAACACTCATCTATGTTATTTAGAAATAAGTCTTTTTTAGATTACTCAGCTCCGAGTCTAGAGTTGAATGACAAATTTTTCTGTAATGTTGTTCACTCTAACAGGAAAGAAATTCCTGTTCTGCTTGTGCACACATACATGTAAATACACATGCATTTTATAGCTTTTGAAATTCAAGTGGAAATATATCTAATTCATCTCTCAATACAGTATATCAGTGTAAGAAAGGTATGGATTTCTTATGAGTAAATTAATTTTTATTGTGAGAAAATAATCAAGATAATTTCTAAGAGTAAGTTTCTCAATATTTACCAGCGTTTAAAAGTAAGAAGTTAAGGATATACTCAAATACCCTAATGATACAGGAAAGGGAATGAGATGTCAGGATATAGAGCAGTCACCTTTAAATTACATCCAACAGTGCGTTCAGTGTTAAGCGGCTAGGGATAGGAGAGCAGGCTGGTTGAACGGGCCATTTGTAAATCACAAAATGTCAGGATTAGAAGGAACTACATTTGCCATCTAGTCTCATCTACTGTTGATTTCAGGAATCCTTTATATTGTAGTCATAATTGACTCTGCTGGAGTACGCCGTAAGAAAGTACAATTGGTTCAGAAGACTGTTAATTCTAGTACTGAATGGCTATAATGTTTATATAATCCTTGCTTGTAGCAGAAACTTCTAACTTCTCCCCAGTGTTTAGTCTCCACTTCTTTATTTTATGAATAGTCAGCCCGCACTCCCACCCCAGCACATTTGCCTTTTGGCTGGGTTTATCGCTCTGCACCCAGAGACCACATTTCCAAATTTCTCTAACCATTGGCTGTGACCATGTAATTAAGTTTGGGACAATGGGAGCTGAGCTAAAGTAACATGTGGAACTTCCAGGTCATCTCTTTAAAGGCAAGCTATTTGTCCTGAATATTCTGGTAGTTGGGTCATGGCTACCACTTTAGATTTAGAGATGGAGCCATATGTTGGAAATGGCTGAGTTGATTGTCCAGGTTGACTGCCTGGATGACATCATAGAGCAGAATTTACTACCTGCCCCAGACCTCCTCCCTATCCCTGACCATTCCATCCTATTTAATGCCACTGTATTTTGGACCCAGTTTAGTTTAGACCCTGACTAATAAATTTACATGTAGCAAAATATGCCTTCTCTTAATTTCCTACAGTGTTTCAAAGGCCTCTAGAATTGTATAGAATTAGTATACTCCCTCTTGAATATGACATTGATTTGACTATTGAGGGATAATAGCTATGTGCTACACTCCACATTTATTTCTTTTCTTCTTGCCTATCTACGTCTTCTTCAGGCTTTCTCCATACCCGAAATGGCTGAATGTTGTCGCGCTTAATGTGGACACTGAATTTCCTTAATGTATCCTGGGTTGGGTTTGCTGCTGTGTCACATTCTCATGTTCTATTCACATGAAGAAAAGCCTCAGGTTTCCCATGTAATAATTTCCTGTGTAGTACTTACATTTATCTCTGTTACATATTATCTTCTTAATTTTAATCCTTCATTTCAGTAAATTGAGATAATTTTGAGAGATTGCAGGCTTTAATAAGACTAATGGTAAATGCAAACAAGTCGTTGGACTACTTTTCCCAATAAGTATAAGGATTGTTATACTTGTGTATCTAAAATGGAATGCTCAGGGTTTAAAATATTGAATGTTACTGTTCCCACTTTTCTTCATGTGCCAGGTATCCAATGCCAGTTACTATAAGCATTCTACAAATATTAGGCTATATGTTACTCATAAGAATCCTATGATTATTCCCATTTTTCTGATAAGTAAATGAGTCTTTGAGCAAAAGGATGATTTGTCCACACAGGTAGAAAAAAAAATAACTAGTCAAGTGCAAGCCCAGGTTGGTATGATACCCAAGCAAACTTTGCCACTAGACTCTACTGCCATTTGATGTGCTTCACTTTCTGCAAAGTATAGGCTTCTGCCTTTAAGAGGTTCTATGTCTGGAAAGGATAAGACATGTACTTAGCTTTAACAGCAAATGCATATATTTTCTTTGTCTATATTGGTCATGTTGTTAACTTAAAAGCAATGGAAAGAAAAAACTCAAAATATTCAGAAAACCAGATTATCCAAACTATTAGGCCTGCTTTTTACACGGATGAAGCACGACTCTTTCAGCTCCACCAAAAATGCGGGATGGATTCTATTCCAAGACACTTTTCACAACTGAATTTGATCCTGAAAATGAGGGTCTATTTCTTTCTTCTGTTGCTTTCAATATTTTGCTGTAGCTAGTAAGACATTATTATGGTTCTTGGATCCCAGTAGTTTATCTAGAGGACTTAATGTTTTTTTTTTGTTTTTTTTTGCTTAATGTCTCCTTTCTTTGATGAGTTGGCTAGAAGATTTCTACACATCCAAGAATGCTTGCCAGCCCTCAGGGTTGATGTGAAACACATATAGTTTGTGTTTAGGGATCCTCATTTCCACATCAAGATAATTTCCTCATGTTCTGTAAGTCTGATCACATTTCCTTGATATGAGCCATATTGCTGTTTTTATGCCCTCTTCTCCTAAAAATCAAGAAAGTGACATGCAAACTAAGGAATGATGGATGTTTGTTTGGGAAATATAGATATTGGGAATTTAAAATCTTATATTATCTTGTTGTAAAAAATGGGTGTTGTAGGGCCGGCTGAGTGGCTCAGTTGGTTAAGAGCTCGCTCAAGAGTTTGAGCTCTGAGCAACAGCAGTTCGAGTCTAGCCCGAGCTGAGCAGCCGCTGAGCTGCCAACAGGTAGCAGGATGTCTCAGCTTAAAAAAAAAAAATGGGAGTTGTTACTGAATAATGATAGAAAAATATTGAATTCAGAAAGAGTTTACTAATTATCTATTTTAGCCTCCTTATTTTATAGGTGAGGAAATCAGTCTCAGAAAGCTGAAGTAATTTGCTCAAGTTCACATAGATAGACAAATTTGAATAAGAAGACTTTGGTATATTTCTCAAACTATACCACATCATCCACTGTTTTTGCTTGGAAGTACATGTATTTATTATTTTACTCTAGTTCATGTATCCTTTTAATTTTAGACATGTCTAGTGATAGATGTGTAAATTATTTGAACCTTGTTTATGCTTCTTTTCTGTCTCTGAATGGCAATGAATAGAATTAATAATAATAATAATAATAATACTTAGTGTAATAGAGAATATTTTTGAGCACTTACTATAAGCTAGATACTATTATAAGTGCTTCATATTACCAATATTTGATAAAAAAAACTTATGAGATTGGTAAAACTGGTAAAATTGTCATTCTCATTTACCAATAAGGAAATGGAGGTCCAAGGACTTGTCTGAAGTCGCACAGCTGGTAGTGGTAAAACCTAGAACTCAAGATTTGAAATTTGGTTTTAGGGTCTGTGCTCTAAACTGGTATACTATGTTCCCTCTGATAGAATACATTCAACCTAGTTTTTCAATAATGGATCACTTGTGTGTGTGTGTCTGGATATACATGTGTGTTATCCATGATATACTTATATACCATGTTGCATTAACATATGTGCAATGTAGCCTTTCTGTACGTGAGCAACAAAAGGCTTTTAGAAAGAAAATTTATGTATGGTTTTTATATTTACCCCAATAGGATTAATTTCATGGGCTCATAATTTGTTGAGATAACTGAATAACACAGCAAGAGGATAATAATTACTACAAGTAAAGTACAATTATTAAGCTTGCATAATCATGTATTTATTTTGAAAGCACTATCTTATGTGTTTTACACAGTGTTTGCTTATCCAAACTGTCAATCCATAAACCAAACAGGCAAGAAAACCTAAGACAGAGAGAAAGAAAGACATGAATATCAGTCTATTCTTTGGATTCCCCCAACCCCACTACATACCATTTTAAAAGGGAAAAAAAAAAAGACCCATGTGATGCTTTTGGTCAAGAATGTAAATGGGCATTTTGTCTTCACCTCCACATCACCAATATTCTCACAAGACGCCACCTACCAATCTCCCATTTGAAACTTCTGGGGCTGTTTTTAAAGACAGCCTATTTTTCCTTTCAAACATAAAATGTTACATCTATAGGAGGAAAAGGGATTTGAGCAGTGTTCCCTTTTGCCTCTGAGAAAAGCACAGCGAATCTGAGTCTGTACATTGTCTCCTTTAAGTAGTTTTATGAACACAGAGCTAAGAAGTTTGTGTGTACCTGTTTTAAACCTATGTTACAGTTTATAATTGACTTCTTTTAGAGCGTAGTTACATGTGACTCATTGTTATTAAATAAAACTCTTTAAGTTTGGTTTTCCAAGCATCTATACTGTACAATGTTTAAATATAATCACTTATCTAATATATGTATTTAGAAAATAAATACCTAATACAATGTGAGTCTTGGCATATTTAGGGTGTTACTAAATATCCAGAAATTGGAAAGACTGCTCTTATAATAACCTCCTGTGATTTAATTTAACCAGCAAGATTTTATATGATTAATATTTACATGCAAAGCTGGGTAGATTCTAGATATTCCTTATAAACATACAAAATAAACATCCTTTGTCAATGGTGAAAAGGGAGAGATTGATCTTAGAAGGAAAATTAGATGCTGGTTGTCAGTTAATTTTAACCTAGCGTTTCCATTTCTTATAAAAAATTTAAAATATGGCTGTGCATTCAGAAATATCAAATAAAGTTCAAACTGTTTAAACTTAATTTGCATCATATTACATCAGATCAAATTTCTAGTTATTTCTTCAATCAACATTTATAATATGCCTGTATTTTAATAAAGATAAGAAATCAAATGAATGTTTGGTTTTAGTACAAATGCATTACCTGCATTTATTATAAATATGAGGCTAACAGACATTTAGCATAGATTTATGTCAGTCAAACCAATGTCACCATATCGATACTCTTTTTCTAATTGAGAAATGGAACTGAGGTGGCATTTTTAGCATGACATCTTTTTTGATTGACGTGTGTCTGTGTTGAAATACATTTGTGCACAAATTCATTGTATAAATAAGATAATTTGCCTTCAGGTAAAGTCCTCTTTTAGAAGACTTAACAAATAACCCCAAACTGGCAAAGAGGTATTTGATAGCACTTGAGAATAGAGGCAATAAAATACAAAATTGTTAGAAGTTACAATTTAGAAATATGTATCTGCTCTATTTGTTGTTATGATTAGAGAAGAATATATTGAATTTTCTTTGAAGCAGAATTGTAGCAAAATATCTATGTGTCAAATATTAACTGCATTAAAAGAATCCATTATTTGTCTTTTGTTCTTTGTGCTTTTTTAAAAAGATAAATGCCTCTCCATTATATTTCATTATTGAAGTTCTGTTTAGAGTCCAATATTTTCAAATTTGACAGATTAATATATAAACTAGTCTACCAATGACATTTTTGAGAATTTATGAATTTATATCTCTGCAATCTAGATTTTTATGCCACTCTCTAGATAATTTCATCTGTTTTTTAAAAATGGTTCTTTCAAGTCCACTTCTACAATTGCAAAATTAATGTTCAGTTTGATTCTCCCTATTATTATATTATCCTTATTATTACTTTATTTGCAATCTTGTTTATTTTCTTCAATTAAAACAAGGAAAGAAAGAAAATAAAAGAAATGTAAAGACACAAAAGCAATGACTTGAATCTACAAGGTAAACTAGTATTGTAGATTTTGCAAATGATATTGTTGAATCTTTAACTTCTAAACTGACTATAGAGAAAGAAATCTGTTAACAGAAATACCTCCCATGTTTCTAGAGATTGATAAGAATATGTGGAACTGAATAAAGGAAACTTCATTTAAAATGGAGTGGGGAGGCCAGAAGGAGGAGCTCTCGTGAACTGCTCCACGTCAATTACAGACCCAACAGGAAGAGTTGTACCTTGCAGTCCCAACAAGAAGTGTCTCTACTATCCTAGCAGGAGAAAGGAAGATTTTCTCCTTGCCCAGCAACAAGCCCAACTAATGGCAACTGTCTCAACTCCGCTAATGAGAAGCCATCACCTCCCTGGACTCATGCTTTCCTCCGATGGACTTTCATTCAAAGCAGCCCCTCCCAACTTTCTCCTTTTTCTCTATAAAATAATGTTCATCTCCTTTGTTTGCTGGACTTCTCTGTAGTTTTTGCTTTGTATGTTTGTTTCAAACTGCAATTATCTGCTATTTTTTTTTGGCTGGTAAAAATAACCATCTGTTTTATTTTTAAGGTCAACAAATATTGCATTTCCATCAGCATTTGTTGCAAAACTGCATTCTCTCATGTGCATCTTGAAAGCATTGTATAAAAAACATCAAAATGGCCTATTTTTGAAGACAAATAGTATTAAAAATGAAGAAGATATTATTCCTTTTCTCCTTACTGGTTTGCAATTGAGCTCCAGTTTCCTAAAGTTCATCAAACCAAAGAAATAACAAAAAAGAAAACAGAGACAAGAAGAGAAAGACAGAAACACAGCTATACAGAAACAAATACATTGAATAAGAAGCAAGAGAGAAAATCAAAGCAAAAATAGTCTTGTAAAGATGGAGAGACTGAGCTGTAGAAACTGGTCACATAAATAGTCATGAAATGAAAAGTTTCAGATTTGTATTGAAGTAAAAAAAAAAAAAACTACTTAGAGAAAGGCCAACAGGCCAGACTAAATAATCCTCGACTTACCGTCCAATTCTGAATCCCATATTAGCTGCAGAGATTTTAATGTAAATATGCCATTACACTGTCATTACAGTGATCAGGCTTCATGGCTCACAGGTCACATCTCAGCCACTGTTAATTTTGCAGGCAAAAGCTTTTTTTCTCTTGAAATGTTAATAACTTTCTATTAGTTAATGTAGCGTGACTAAAATTCAGATTAGATATAATTCATTTTAATATCTGTGACTGGCTATCCTGATCATTTAGCAATGGTTTCCAGCTGAATACAAGATGCTAAATTGGACTCATTTGCATAGCCCTGTTAAAGCAATGCCATTCTAAAAATGTAGGCATCTTCAAATTAATTTAAAAGATTTTTTTTTCTCCTGGTTTTGCTACTAGGATAAAATCTTTGGTTGACAACTAATTGAAGTTACCATGGGCTGAATACACATCTTTTTCTCTGCCTAACCTCCCATCACCCAAGGTAAAAAGAAACCAAAAGACTGGTAGGTACAGAGGAAACCCAGTGCCTCAGAACACAGAGAGGGCTCAGTTTAGTAACTCTAATGTTGTTACGCAAATCTGAACTATTGACAAGGTCTGTAACAACCAGGTCTTGTGAGAATATTTCATTCCACCTTCTCAGGCCTGGTTTTAACTCTCTGTATTATGCAGTTGCAGTGTATTACTTCCTGCCAAGGGTATGGAGTCTAGTTTGTCGAACTAGATAATATTTGCTGCTTTCCAAGGAAGCCTGCTCCAGAGTGGAAAGTACTGTTGTTATCAATCATAGGTGGAATTTGTTCTTCTCTTCCTTTGCATATGTAACACCCATTAATGCTAATGCACAGAGAATACATTCATGAAACATATGGGTGGACCAGATCGCTGCATTATCAATGTCAGTGGGTAGATGCTCTCACAGACAATTCAGTCAGTGTACCTGTGGAAGAAATTAGGAATTCTTTGTAAGTTGGCCCAATTTTCTAAACTTACCATATTTGATACTTTTTTTGCCTTCCAATTATAATGCAAACAATTTAAAATATTAATCACTTCCAATTTCTTCACAGGTATCACAAACTTTGTGTAAAGAATATGTAAATAATCTATATCTAGGTCAACATTTTGATTCTGGAATCCTAAATGATTACTAGAAAGTTGAAAATAGAAATAAACACATTTTAGTACTTTTTTTATTTCACTAACTTAAAAATCAGTATTTGAAATGTTCACTGTCTTTTATGAATTTATTTAATCATTATCTATTCAATTATGTAAAGGTATTTGGCTTTAGGAACTCACAGTGTTAGTATCTTTGAAATATAATTTTCAGGAATGAGGGCATAATTATTTTTAATCCCAAAGCAAAAAAATGTCTTAGATACAGAGAAAGTATATCAAGGTTTCTTTTAACTGAAATTATCATTTCAAGGACATTAGAGAAAATACATGAGTTGGAAAACAGTCTCTTTGTGGTACTACTCTCCTACCATTTTCTTCTTTCCCTGTTGGTCACTAATTGGTACTAATTATATTTCCTAATAAGTCTCTAATTTGAATCTGTCCCCTTCTCTGTTTTTTAATTTCTGGCTGGAACTATTTCTACTACTCTTACCTGTTTTTACTGGCTACTTCCACTCCAATTTACCATCATAGCCAGAGTTGCATTTTCACAGGACAAATCTCATTGCTCTTTCTTTTAAAGTCCTTTAGTGGCCTTTTCATCATTCTTAGTCAGAATCTTGTGTATAGTAAATGCTTCTGTTGACGATTGGTCCCTGACTAGCTATCCAGCCCTATCCCCTGCATTATCCACATGTGCACTCTGTGCCCCAGCCTGAACTAATTATTCCCATTTCCCAGAAAGAACCATGCTACTGCTTGGTTCTGTGCCTTTGCTTATACTGTTTTCCATTTCTGAACACTCCTCTTGCCCTTTGCCCACCTAGGATATTCTTACTCATTCTTCACTACTCAGTTCAATTGTTAACTTCTCCAGCAAGACTTCCCGCCCTCTCCCATGACTTCAGATGGGGTTAAACACTTGGCCCTCTGTACATCATAGAACTGGCTCATTCCTTGAATGTACTAATGTGAGATATTATAAATATTTATATATAAATATAGTGAGTGCCTGGAGAAAAGGGTCTGGTATTGGCACAGAGTAGACCCTTTATATATTTTTTGAATTAATAAATGGTAAATGCTCCTTTCCATCATCAAATACCTAGCCTTTGTAAAACCAATTCTAAGTCCATTTTGTCTCCCTGAGTTTCATTTCAACAAAAGCATCCTGCCTGATCTTTGAGCATAAAATCTCCCGGGATCCTAAGAAAAATTTTCACTTTGAAAAGATGACACTTCAGACTGGTTCTGAGCTCCTTAGTTGCTTCTAGCTTTTCCTAAAATCACCTGGAATTTCCAGTTTCTTTTCATTTCTTTTTTTTTTTAAATTCAAAACACTTTATGGATTTAGAGGATATTTCCCTGAATAATGACATTGGATATTTCTATTTTGAATAAAGGTATTTGATAATTAGCCTGAAATAGGTCTTCCCTTAATATACTTTTATTTATAAAGTAATCTAACTTTGTTGGGGGCAAACACCCAGGAGGATGAATAATGACAGGATTAAACATCCCATTAATTAGTGGTTATCTGGAAACTGAGTGAGGGGAGGTGAATATTGTGAATGTGGTGGGGTTGGGGAATGGATTTAAAGAAGTAAACTCTGATGAACCAACTTACATTAACGCAAAATTAACTCCAAAGAAGAAATCAGTGTGTAGGGCAGAGCCATAGCAAAAGACTTTATGGAGGTAATTAAATGTGGCTTGGTCCTTAAATGTAGACAAGGGGAGATAAGAAAAAAAAATATTCAGGAATGTGGAGCAATATAAGCAAAAGGTAGCATTGGAATGAGCAATTAGGTTCAGAGAAGTTCCAGTTGTTCACAGGTCTTATGTTAGATAGGATGGAATAAGATAATAAAATGTTTATAATAATGTAAGCAGTGTTATCTAGACTCAAAGCAATAGACAATTATAATCCTCTAGAGACTTTTAAGCAGGGCGATGGGGGGAAATGACAGCCATATACAAAATGGAAATTGTATTTGTTATCTATTGCAATGTAACAAAACCCCAAAATTTAGCAGCATAGAAGACTCTCATTTATTATATTGTATTATCTCATAGTTTCTTAAGTGTTAGCTTAAGTGTTCTGGCTCAGGTTCTTTCACAAGATGGGAGTCAAGCTGTCAGCTAGGACTGTAGGCTTAACAGGACTGGAAAATCCACATCTAAGTTTGGTCATGTAGCTGTTGATAGGTCTTCATTTCTCACTAGCTGTTATCTGGAAGCCTCCATTGTTTGCCAAAAAGACCTCTACTTAAGCTGCCTGAATATTCTCGCAACATGGCAATTGGTTTCCTCCAGAGTGAATGATCCCAGAATAAAAGAGAGAACAAGAAAGCAAGAGAGAGTGTCTCCATGATGGAAACTACATTCTTTTTGTAATGTAATATCGGAAGTTATATATATTCATCTCTCCTATATTTTACTGATTTCAAGACCAAATCTGGTAATATGTGGGAAGGAAATACACAAGGGCATAATATAAGACAAAAATCACTGGGGACCAACTTGAAGGCTGGCTACCACAGTGATAGTTAGAAGGCTGACCAAGAGTTTGTAAGAACCATCCAGCGACAACATGATGAAGGTATGGCCATGAGGATAGAGAAAAGGACAAATCCATGAAATATTTAGAAGATAATTTTTAATAGTAGTAAATTTGATAAAATTAAAATATAAAGACTAAAAAAGGACTTCAAAGTTCTAAATTTGGATAATTTTGAGTAATATGGCTACCAATTGATTGAGTGGTATGTAAATGGTAGTTTTTAATGTAAATATAACTGGAGTTGTAGATCTGTTGAGTGTGAGGTGGTAGTTATCTATTCAAGTGAAGATACCCTATATACATAGACACTATAATGGAACACAAGAGTGACATAAGCAAAGTGTAGGGTCAAAATATCTATTGGGTTGTCGGAAAAGTCATGACGTATATTGTCTATGTTTTTCAAAGGTCATTTATTTATACAAAGAACAAAGATCAATCAGTGATATAGTGCCCATTTTTTTATAACATTTTGTCATCTTTGAGTGAGCTTCATAATTCCTCGTTCATAGAAGGACCTGTCTTTATTTGCGAAAAACTGAACAAGGTGCTGATTAACAGCCTCATCTGAATTGAACATTATACCACGCAAAGAGTTTTGAAGAGAACAAAACAAGTGGAAATCTGATGGCACAAGGTCAGGCAAGTATGGTGGGTGTGGCAACACATCTCATCCAAGCTCCAATAATTTTTGACGGGTGAACAAACTTGTGTGTGGTCTCGTGTTGTCGCGATAGAACACAGCTCCTTTACAATTAACAAGCTCTGGACATTTCTGGATGATGGATTTGTTCAAACTGTCCAATTGTCTACAGTACACATTCGAATTGATGGTTTGGCTCCTTGGTAGGAGCTCAAAAAACATGACACCTTTAAAATCCCACCATACTGAGAGCATAACCTTCCTCTGATGAATTGTCTGCTTTCGATGTCGTTTGAGGCAAATCATCACATCGGGACCAAGACTGTTTTTGCACCACATTGTTGTAAACAATGTGCTTCTCATCACCAGTTATCAGTTGCTTCAAAAAAGGACCGTTTTCCTCATGTTTAATGAGCATATTGCAGATGTTTATACATGCCATCAAATGAACTTCTTTGAGTTCATGCGGAACCCAAATATCCAGCTAGCTTACGTATCTCAGCTTCTTTAGGTGGTCATGAACACTTGAATGATGGATATTCAATGTTTCTGCAATCTCTTATGTCATGTAATGTGGGTTTGACTAGATCAATGCCTTTATTTTGTCATCATCAACCTCGATGGGCCTCCCTGACCAAGGAGCATCGTTGAGATAAAAATCACCAGCATGGAATTTTGTGAACCATCATTGGCACTGACATACTTGTAGAGCATTGCCACCATAAACTTCATGCAACTTTTCACAAGCTTGATGTGCTTTCTCCCCTTTATGGAAGTAAAATAGTAAAATGTGGCAAAAATGCACAGTTTGGTCTTCCATCTTCAACTTGTAAAAAATCTCCAAAGCTCAAACAAATCGCTCAATTTTTTTTTAGAATGAAGCTAGAACTGTCAGCTGTCAAAATGACATAGAAATAACATAGATGTGAATGACTCTAGTACTTTCGCAAATGAACTAGTGCCATCTGTCACAAACACGCATCATGACTTTTCCGACACCCCAATATATTACTCCAAGATATTGAACTGAATTAGGTTAGTCAGAAATAGGAAAGATTGGGAAAAAAAAGTGCTATGGGTAGTGTTACATTATTTATTCACATATTAGAAGTTTGATATGAGTTTAGTTAACCTGTCTTACAAGATATAATATAGTTCTCTCTCTCTCTTTCTCCCTCTCCTTTCCCCTCCCTCTTTTCTCCCTCCCTCCTTCCCTCCCTTTCGTTCCCACCCTCTCTGTCTCCTCCTTTCCTCTCCCTCCTTAATTCCTTCTATTTGTCCTCCTCCCTCCTCCTTCTTGTTAAACGTGTTTACTTTTTTGTTTTGTCTACAGAAATAAAATAAACGTAATAGTTCAGAACCAGAGTAGAAAGATCTCATTGTAAAGTATCACTGGGCACTGCTCATTTTAATAAATTGTTTATTTTATGCCCCAGTGTGAAAACACAAAATGTCCAATAAAATCCTGGAAGAAGAAAAAAATTCAAAATTGTTTTAAGGAATAAATATAGAAATTCAAATTACCCTCACAATACCAGTATATATATATATATATATATATATATATATATATATATATATATATATATTTTTTTTTTTTTCTTTTTTTGATGGGGTAAAAAAATACCTGGCAATGAGTCATCTATAAATATACGCAGACTGATAATTTATTTTTACAACATCCATGTACATAATCCATATAGTACATGCATCCTCATCAAAATGAAAAGAAGAAAATTGTCTATTAATTTATTCCCTCCCAAATACACTTTTTGTTGAAAGTACTAAAAGAGTAGAAGAAACAATTGTATATTTATTTGTAAACTTTTTTTTTTAGGTATGAAAATATTTTCTTCACATTGGCTAATGAGATCAAATATGTTTCACAGGCTTTACATTTAAGGTAATCCTTTAAATATAAAACTTTCTTAATTCATAAAATAGTGGATAATTCTATTGAGAATCTCCAACTTTTTTAATTTTAGAAGTTTAATGACTCCACGTTTCCTTATAATAAAATCAAATTTCTTATTATAGCCTATCAGGCCCTGTAAGGCCAAACTCCTTCCTCCCTTTCTCACATCATTATTAACCATTTTCCTCATGTTTAACTGATCTTCAGTTATCCTAGATTCCTTTTACTTCAGAGACCAAGACAAGCTCTTTTGTACCTTATAGACCATGTATATTTTGAATCTTATGCCTGAAAGTTTTAGTCCAATTTTTCACCAACATGTCTCTTCCTCATTTTTCAAGTCTCAGCTTTAAAGATACTTTCTCAGATAAAATTTCCTTGTCCTCAGTAAGTAATTTCTTTTTGCACCTACCCGCCATATTACTTATCAAAGTATCTTTACAGGAATTTGTCTAGCTTGTAATTTTATAGTGTGTATACAAACTCACGAACATATGTATGAGTACATATACAGATATGCATACATATGCACACATATATAAGATATGTGTTTGTGTGTAAAAGTATGTCTTTGTATCTTTTACTCTAAATATGTTTACATGTTTATGTATGTGTATATACTTTATTATGGAAATATATATTCCAAAAGTGCACAGATATTACAACTAATAAAGTTTTACCAAGTGAACATATCCATGAACACAGTCCTGTAACTTTCACCAGATGAAGCTATAGAACATTATCTGCATGTGAACCAGCCTTACTTGAGGCAGTTGCAGTTATCCACCAAACTTATCCCCGACTCCTCACAAAGATAATAGACCATATACCGCAAAGATAATATATCACGTTGTAATTTCTATCACAATAGATTACTACGACCTCCTTTTGAACTTTATATATGCAGGTACTCTTTTGTGCTTAAATTCTTTTATGCAATATTTTGTTGTGAGATTCATCCATTTTGTTGTATGTAAAGAAAATTTATTCATTCTCATTATCGTATAGTTTTCCATTATTCTGTACATGACAGTTATAGTTCTCCATCCCTACTCTTGATGAATAATGCTGCTTGAACATTGTTGCATATGTCTTTTGGTGTGCATATACATGCAATGTTGGGAGGAACGCATAGAGTATGCACATGCTTGGTTTTACTATGTACTCTCAATGAATTTCCATGTTGTTTGCATATGTGTATAAGTAGCATAAGAGTTCTAGTTGTTGCATAGCCTTATCAACACTTGACAATATTATTCCTTTTAATGTTATATTTTCCAGTGTGTGTATTGGCATGTAATTTTAGATTTAAGTAACATTGTCCTGTGACTAATAATATTAAAAACTTTTTGTAATGCTTATTGGCTCTTTGGCTATCTTCTTTTGGAAATGTCTATTTATGGTATTTCCTCATTTTTAAATTGGCTGTCTTTTTTTTATTGATCTGTGGTTTAAATATATACATATTTAAATATGTATGCATATATAAAGTGTATACATTTTATATACTTATATTTTCTCCCACTTGAAAGTTCACTTTTCACTCCTTTAACAATATGTTTAATGATCAGTAAGTTTTATTTTAACGAAGTTCAATCTTATCTTTCCTTTATGGTTATTGTCTTTGTATCATATTTAAGAAAATTTTACCTGGGCCAAGGTCATAAGGATAATCTTCTATGTTATCTTTTACTAGCTTTCTTGCTTTCACATTTAGTTCTATGATTCAACTGTAATTTATTTTTGGTATTGTGAAATAAGGGCCGGTGTATACCTTTTCCTTCAATTTCATATTCAATTATTTTTGTACATTTTTTTCTCCTCTACACTGCTTTGTTGTAAATCAGGTGACCATATAAATATATATGTAATGTGATTCTGGACTGTATTCTTTCACTCTTCAAAAACACACATTTTAATTACTGTCTTTAAAGTAAGTCTTGATGTCTGATCATGTAGATCCAATAACTTGCTCTTCTTTAACCTTGCCTTTGCTATTTTTGGCCCCTTACATTTCCATAAAGATCAGCTTGTCAATTTTCACATGATAACCTATTGGGTTTTGATTACACTGAATCTACAGTTTAATTTTGGGGAGACATGGCATCTTTACTGTATTAAATTGCCCAATCACAAACATGGTGTATCTCTAATGAGCCACTGGTCACTCACTTTTGCCTGCCTGCAGCAAATAACTTAAACTGATGATGTTGTTGGGTGCTGTCCGCCATTCAAACTGAGTGAGACTCCAACTGTGGCAGACAGCTGACCATTCTCATGGGCTGTCTTGTTCTGGTTCCCACCTGAGAGGCGTGAGGGGGATTTGAAGCCTCCCCAAAAAAGAATGCACAAATTTCCACTCTTCTTTCTCAAATCCCAATAGCTTTCATGCATAAATACTTCTCAGATTATTGTGTACCTTTATGTGTTTTCCAGAGCCTTGAAATGTTTATTTTGTTGTTGTTAGTGTTAATTTTGTAGAGCTTTAGAGATGCTTTTGGGGAGATGAATTTGGTTAAGTTATAGCCAAAAGTCTTAAATAATACTTTCTTCCACAGGAATGTGTTCATTTAATTGAAATAGTCAAATTATTTCCATGAAGTTATTCATAAGTTCCTATTATTAAATAGTAATAACTGTGACATCTATATCCATGTCCCTCTCTGCATTACCATATTTTTTTTCTTTATCATACTTTCTAGGAGTTTACAAATTTTACTATTCTTTTTTTTTTTTAAAGATTTTATTGGGGAATTGGGGCATGGAACAGCATTGGGGAATCAGGGAAGGGGAACAGACAAGTTGCTGT
>NW_017732275.1:356348-391056 GCF_001890085.2 Hipposideros armiger
ATATATATATATATATATATATATATATATATATATATATATTATATTGAGGCTTTCCTATTAATGCATACAAAATTAAGATTGTTATAACTTCACATTGAATAGACCTTTTAATTATAATGAAATGTTTCTCTTAGTCTCTAGTTATACCTCTTGACTTAAAATCTTTGTTAGTATATCTATACCGCCTTTCTTTTGTTTTCTTTGTTTTACCTTCAAACTTTCTGTTTCCTTATACAAAATATGTCAATAACATATAGTTTTCAATTTCTTATCCACTCTGATATCTTTGGTTTTAATCTATATATATTGTTCATTTACATTCAAAGTAATTACTGATTTGGGGGGTTTAAATTGACCATTTAATATTGTTTTCTATTTATCTTACTTATTTTTGTTGCTGTTTTTTATTAATTGAGTAGATTTTATTATTTAATTTTCTCTTAGTATCCTTTTATTTAATACATTTTTTTTACCTTTCAGTAGTTATTCAACAGGTTATAATATACACACTTAACTTACTAAACTTTACCTTAAATTATTACTTTTGCTACTTTTCAGAAAATGCAAGGGCTTTAAAATACTTTAACCCCATTTATCTCCCTTATTTTTACATATATTTTAAAGCTTCAACATCTCTTAGTGTTGTTTAAAGAAGGAGTAGGCAAACAATGACCCAAGGGCCAAGTCCTGCCTCTACCTATTTTTTTTAGTGATCTGTGAGCCAATATTGGATTTTATATTTGGTAAATGGCTAGAAAAAAAAAAGAAGCAGCATTTTAAGATATGTGAAAAAAATAAGAACTTTAAAATTCATGTCCATAAATAAAGTTTTACTGAAAACCACGACACTCATTCAGCATGTGTTTTTTATGGCTTTTTCCCAGCACAGCAGCAGAGATAGGTGGACATTGAGATAGACATCACATAGTTTTCTAGTCACTTTGCACTACTGCTCCATGCACTACAAATTGTATGATGCAGTTTTAGCTTATCAGAGTTTTGAGTGCCATACACATTGCCATAATGCAGTGTGCATAAAGCATAAAATTTTAATTTTATTTTTTATATTAATGTGTAGCAACCATGGCTATAGACGAAAAAAGAAGAAAAAGTGGACTTTGAATATCATGCTGTTAAGACACAATGGAGTATGAATTATTTTGTTATCAAATTAGGTGACAAAGCATTGTGGTTTTTTAGCAATAACACTATAGCTGTGCTAAAAAACATATACATTGGTACTAGCAGACTGAGCACCCATACAATATTCACAACTCATGAAAAGCAATAGTAAGAAAAATTAGAAACTGTAATATGAAAATCCCATCAAAGAAGAATTTCTTCACACATACAAAAAGTGAAAATGAGTCTGCAATCAAAGTAAGTTTGAGAGACATTTGTTAGCTAAGCATTGCATAAATAATTGTAGACTGGCAGCAATTTTATTTTAATGTTTTAAAGATGTCATTTCTGTTGGATTTCATTGTTTGTGTTGAATAGTGAAATAGTTTTATTATGGATCCTTAGCAGGCACTGCCATTTTTAAAAAAACCTGTTTTTAAGAATTTTTCTTTGTTCTTGATTTTTAAGTTCTAATATGATGTGACTAGGTACAATTTTGTTTTGTTTTTTGCAACTATCTTTGTTCTATTCTTTCTATTAATAGTTTGTATTCCATATGGAAAAGTACTGTACTTGTGCAGAAATTGCCCTTTTTAAAGTCAGTAGAACTTCTTGCATCTATTTGGAAAATTCTTATCCCATTTCTCTTGAAACATTGCTTCTACCACTTTGCTGCTTTTCTCTTTATTGGACTCCAACTACACACATGATAGACCTTGTCCTCATGACCCAATGTCCCCTATGACGTTCTGTGTTCATGGATTGGAAAACAACATAGTTTAAGTGACCATATTACAAAGCAACATACAGATATAATTCCATCCCCATCAAAATCCCAATGGAATTTTTTAAAGAAATAGAACAAAAAATCAGCAGATTTGTATGGAACAACAAAAGACCCTGAATAGCCGAAGCAATCCTAAGAAAAAGGAATAATGTTGGAGGTATCACATTCCCTGACTTCAGTTTGTACTACACACAGAGCAATAATAATCAAAATAACATGGTATTATCAGAGAAACAAACACACAAACCAATGGAATAGGAATGAAAACCCAGAAATAAACCCACATAAATATGGACAGATAATTTTCAACAAAGGAGCCAAAAACATACAATGGAGAAAAGAAAGCTCTTTCAATAAATGGTGCTGGGAGAATTGGAAAGCCACATGCAAAATAATGAAAGTAAACTGCTACCTGTCACCATGTACTAAAATTAACTCAAAATGGATCAAAGACCTGAAACAATAAACCACATAAGACCTGAAACAATAAACTGCATAGAAGAAAACATAGGGACTAAACTTATGGACCTTGGATTCAAAGAGGATTTTATGAATTTGACTTCAAAGGCAAGGGAAATAAAGCTAAAATAAATGAATGGGACTATATCAAACTAAAAAGCATCTGCATAGCAAAAGAAACTATGAACAAAACAAAGAGGTAACCAACCAAATGGGAGAAGATATTTGCAAACAACTCCTCCAATAAGGGGCTAATATCCAAAATATATAAGGAACTCATACAAATCAACAACAAAAAAACAAACAATCCAATTTAAAAAATGGGCAGAGGACCTGAATAGACATTTCTCCAAAGAGGACATACAGATGGACAATAGACATATGAAAAGATGCTCAATATTACTAATCATCAGAGAAATGCAAATAAAAACCACAATGAGATATCACCTTATACCTATTAGAATGGGTGTCATCAAAAAGACAAATGATAACAAGTGTTGGAGAGGCTGTGGAGAAAAAGGAACCCTCATACACTGATGGTGGGAATGCAGATTGGTGCAGCCCCTATGGAAGGCAGTGTGGAGGTTCCTCAAAAAATTAAGAATAAAATTACCATATGACATCCTCTCCTGGGTGTCTACCCAAAAAATATGAAAATATTTATCCATAAAGATATATGTGCTCCAATGTTCACTGCAGCATTATTCATGGTTGCCAAGACATGGCAACAACCAAAGTGTCCTTTGATAGATGATTGGATAAAGAGATGTGGTATATATACACAATGGAATACTACTCGGTCATAAGAAAAGATGAAATACTGCCATTTACAATAAAATGGATGTGTCTTGTTGAAATGAATCACACCAAAAAAGTCAAGAACCATACAACTTCACTGATATGTGGGATATAAAACTGAAAACAACAAAGGAACAAGACAAACAAAGAAGTAAAAACTCATAGACACAGAAATAGTTTAGTGGTTACCAGAGAGTAAGGGGGGAGGGGAATGGTAGATGAGGGTAAAAGGGATCAAATATATGGTGATGGAAGGAGAACTCACTTTGGGTGGTGAGCACACAATGTGATATCTAGATGCTGTATTACAGAACTGTACACTTGAAACTTATGTAACTTTACTAACCATTGTCACCGCAATAAACTTTAATTAATAAAAAAAAAGCTCCCCTTACATGCCCTGCCAATTCCAGTCTTGGTTGCGGTCTCCATTATTAATTTTCATAGAACCTAGAAGACTGATCAAGGGAAATAGAAAATAACTTTTGTAAATATGGGTAGGATACACATTACTTTTGTACAGTATCAGAAAACCATGTGCAATGCTAGTCAAATTTAGATCAAAGTCATGTAAGTATTATTCAGGAGTGAAGTAAATTTCACAGGATCAGACTCCATATATCTAGCATGTTCCACACCTGAAATAATAATTTTGTTTTTGTTTTTGTTTATTGCTTGTTGTTGTTATTGATCTCTACCACACCAACAAGGCTTAACGGTAAATTAACAGATAATACTTAAACCCTGCCCTGTAGCTTGACAAACCTTAGCTATAAAATCAAACTACTATGGTGTACTTGCTTTTTTTTTTTTTATCTTAGCAGATGCAGCACTGATCTCTACAAATATGCTAATAAAGTTATTTGCAGTCAGCATGTACAGAAAAGATTCAAGGGATTTGCTTTACCAGAGTAGCCTGTCTCTGTTTAAAAACGTGGAATGATTTACAGGTGTTAATGGGCACATACCATTACAGAGATGCTGCTCAATTAAGGCGTATGTGAAACTACGAAAGGGCTGTGTTGAAAATGAGCGCACCTGTTTGCAACCTGCTAAAAGATGTATTACAAATAAGATGCCATTATTCAAAATAGTCCTAAAAGCAGGGATTACAAAGTCATCTCTTTCTGGTCTTCTTTTTTTCTCTATTCAGTGGTTTTCTCAGATGTGAACTGAAAACTTCGTTTTGGATCAGAGTCATTTCACTTAGGAATGGAGGTTGAGTTTAAAGTGCTATATCTTAAGTGAAGGTCAGTGGTTTATCCATTACAGCACCCAACCCCAAATACTTCTCATAATTAATTACATCTATATCTGTTTTTATAGAGTAAAAGAATAAAGAAATGACAGTCAGCAGTTTTATGAAATACAAGTTAAAAGTGTCCTATCATTTAAAATGATATATCATTTTTGGAAAGAAAATTTTAAAGCTGGTATATGCAATCTAAAATTAAATACAGATTTTGAATTTCAGGCTGTTAAGCTAAAAAGATCAAAGGAACGTCTTTATAGTACTTTGGAATTTGGTATAATACTTCCCGGGAGGTCATTTACTCCCGTAATTTAGTCTGACTTATTTTGGCTTCAGGTCCATTAAAAATGTGCAGAAAAAAACACAAAAACCTCTTTACCTCTTTTTACTTTAATTTTTAACAGCAACTTGTCAGTAAAAAAGAAAGGTGTCTGAAAAAGGATCATCTATCATAGTCCTAATAGCTTTCAAATCTTCTGAATTTCTGAGTCTGAATTAGAGAGAAACTTACCTTAAAATGTCTATATATTAACTCTTTCCACTGTTCTGCAGAAGAGTATTGCATTAGACCTTAAATATTGCTCAAATGCAGTCACCACCTCCATTAACATCCATGGTTGTTACCCCTCAGCTAAGGAACCTTTAGTTGTCAAGAGGATTGGATATGTTATTAGGTACAGTTTCTATCTGTGTGCTCTTTTCAAATGATTGAGCCCTACTGATGTGATTTCAGCTCATCAGTAGATAGTTGGATGTATAAAATAAAGATCCAGGTACACATTTTTTCCTCTCTTTCCTCTTTTCCTCCTTTTTCATCCTGTCTCTCCTTCTACCACTACCCTCTGTCTCTGTCTTTACCTCTGTCTCCTTTCTTTCTTCCTACACACACACACACACACACACACACACACACACACACACGGAAAGTGGAAAGATACACTAATTTTTTAAATCAGAGATTACATTATACTTGTACAGGGCTAACGTACTTGGCTTGGAGTCAGAAAACAGGAATCTTGTGTTCTATCTTCCTTTGCCAGTGGGTTTCATTGTACAAGTCATTTCCTTTCTCTAGTCTTTGGTTTTCCTTATTTGAAAAATCAGGGGGATGAGTTTGATGAGATTTGAGATGTCTTCTATGTTTAAAACTGTTCTGAGCATGCCTCCTCTGGAACACCAGTAATTACAAATTTACAATAATGAAGTCTACAGAGAGGTGCTCATCTCCTCTTAAATTGGGCCCAGAAAACTGACAAATGATTACTTCCATTGTATCAATATAGTTCAACTAAGCTTTCTGAATAAATTTGCATAAAGCAGATGTCCACCCACCATGAGAATGATAAATGGCTATGAGCTAGTGATGACTCTTATGCCTAGAGTCCCATGCTGGGTGCATAGAGTGATGTGAACTCTGAGCATTGGCTTCTATTGGTGAGCAAGGGGTAAATGGGGCACAACTACCACTTGTCATCCCCCAACCTGTCATTGTCAATTCTGTGTAAAATGCATTACTGGAAATACCTTAGCATAAATCCAGCTTGTATGAAATAAAATATAAGGCATAAACAAGGCTTTTATAACCAGATATTGCACTGCCAATCAAAGTTGTAGCCCTTACAAACTTATAGATTTATAATTCTTGTCAGCCCTGAAATCATTATTATTACCAGAGGAATGCATTTATATATGGACCCGCTGAACACACTCACAAAATGAAGGTATATTTTATTAAATAATCTAGAAACTTCTTGACATTTACTCTCTGCTTTTTAACATTGTAATTTTAGGGAGTCTCCCTATTAACCCACCTACTGAAATTCTCATACTTTAAACAGTCCTATGTTGACTTGGTTTAGTGTCAAAAGGCAATTTCTTAGACCAGTTTTTGACTCAAATGAAATCAATTCTGGAATATAGAACACACAGAAACTTGTTTGCATTTTATGTGTTTCTTGACTCTTATTGTTGAAAGTTTCTTGCGAGTAAGCCTCTATTGTGTGTAATCTAAACAAAACCAACAACATTACCATTATGGAACTTATATTCTTATTCTAGTTGTTAAAAAAAGATTGGCAGAAATTTTTAGATGTTTTCTATTGTATATAAATAATAGACAAACAGCTATTTGGAGACCTGGTTTCCATACACTGCTCAGAAACCTGATATTTGCTGAAGAGTTTGAAGTGTGTGTTAACCCATTGTGTAACATAGTGTAATCTGTTGTATTATGCACAGTTTTGGGCAAACCTTATGAAGTAATACAAACAATCTCTTGATCTATTTGAATTTTTTTCTTGTTTTGGCAGGTTTTTATACTGTAACTTTTCATTTTCATATATAATAATTTCAAATTTACAGAAGAATTGCATGCTGCAAGAATGGTTAAAAAAACTCTCTATATCCTCTACTTAATCATTGTTTTTTTTTTACTTCTCTTCCCATTTACTCTCTTTCATTCTCGCTCTCTTTCCCTCTCTCTTCCCTCCTCTTGCCCTCCCTCTCTCTATTCACTTTTTTTCTGAATCAATTGAATGTTAATTGGAGCTACTGTGCCCTCCTTTCTGAATACTTCATTGTGTGTTTTCTAAGAACAAGTCTTTTTTTTATATAGTCATGGTACAATGAACAACATTAGAGAATTTAATATTGATACAATACTATTACATAATCTAGAGTCCATATCCAAAGTAAGTGTACTTTATAACTAATTTGTATTTTGCTGGGCAAGGATCAGGAGTGAGGAAGTAGTTGATAACACAGAAGAGAGATGCGAAAATCATTAGACGTCCTTAAATAGGCAAGAAGAGATGCTACCTAGTACACAACTCATGGGGTTGACTATGATTATGAGACTAGGTAGAGTATATAAGCACAAATGAAAGTGAGTAGATTCATTTGTGGTCAGAACCTGGATGGTTCTGCTCCATCACTTATATCTTCTTAGAGAACTAAGAACCTGAAGTTGAGGAAGAGGAAGAAGTGTTAAAGGGTTAAGGAAGAAGAGGAAAGTAGTAGGACAATAACTGGATCAAGAAAATGTGTTATGATTGCAGGTAGCATGAAGGGCACATTGCGGTTAGTGGGTCACGAAGTTAAGGTATGAATGCTTAGTATGACTATTTACTTTCAACCACACTTAGCTTTATAGGTGCAGGTCCAGAGTAAGAGGATAGTTTTCATTAGCCTTGTTTGAAGTTTTGACATGGTTGTACAATGAAGCAAGCCAGAGCAGGGAGTTGAGTGCGTATATAAGGGAGTAATTATGAAGACTGACCATAGATTTAAGCTGCATTTCAGGCATGTGAGGATTTTAGGGGACAAGAGACAGTGAGGAAACAGTGCTTGTAATGGCAAGGCTTTATTCTAGGAAGTGAGGAAAGGCAAATGACAAGACCACTGGGGGAGAAAATGTCATGGGACTCATTATCCTGTGTTTTGTATATGATCATTGAAATTGTGACAGGAATTGTGTGAGAGAGTAACAAAGAAAATCCACCAGAGAAAATATTCCTGTACGATGTGTGACACAAAGCAACAAGGGAGAGGTAGTGTGCGGCATAGTCTGACAAGAAATTGAAAATTTGGGAATTTTTAGGGTGGGAAGAGGGGTCAGAAAGCAGTGATGAAGAGCGTGGAAAGCATGGAAAACTCTTCCCGCACCTTCAGGCTCCAAGGTATAAGAGAGGTGGGGAGAATACATGAAAGGCTGGAGTGCAATAGTCCTCTGCGGAGCCAGGCTTCTGTGGAAGCATGAAAGGGAAGGTGTCTGCGCTGCATACAAGTGCCACATCTAAGGAGGATTCATTCACAGGCTAGACTTCACAGCTTTGTATATTTAGTCTGGCAATTTTCCATCCGATGGAAGCCAAGTGTCTTAAGGAGAAGTTTCATTTTCTAACTCACAAAATGGTGATATAAGTGCTTGGTAGAAGTTTAGAATACGAGGTTTTATTGATGACAGACCGTAAGTTCCAGAAGGCCCAGAATGAAAGGACCTTACACGTTGGGGGGAGGTGCAGATGTAAAGTAAAAATAAAAGTGTAGAGCCTTTGAAGGTTGGAGCCTGGGTGTGAGGGAATGGCCTTTAGACATTCTGATTCAGGGGATTTGGGGTAATGCCCAGGCCTCAGTATTTTTTTAAGGTTCCCAGCGGTTTTAATATGCTTCTGTGCCTGAGGACCACAGTTCTTAATGCGTTACTTGTATTAAACTATTTAAACAATTCTTATAAATGCCTTTAAGCACTGTATTAAATTCATAAGAAGTGATACATGCATAATGTTCCATATTGTATAAAAAGGATTAAGTGAATAAATCACTAAGCGTATACAGTTTTTATCCATCACTGCCATTGTCAATAGTTCTAAATTAGCACAGGTAGTTTTCACCCAGTAACTAGATGCTTCCATGTTCACTCGCTGAAAAGATCAAATGAAATCTACATCAAACTGGATCTTGGAGACATGTGGTGCCATTTGACGTTGTGTGCTTTTACAGTGTAATTCTTGAGGGGAATCGTTAAAAAGGTAAGCATAAATTTGTTGTTACTGATTTTGTTGATTATTAAAGATAAATCTGGGCTAAAATAGTTGAGTCTTAATTTTAAATTTAATAGCTATGTTCCTGTGTAGAAGTCTTTCAGAATAAGTACCTTCCACACTCTCTATTTTGATAACCACTGGAATTTACATTTAAGGTTTTCAGCTAATTTATGTCAATAATGATTCCAAATTCAACCATAGATGTGTGGCTTTCCCATGTCTTTATGCCTTTGCTGTCTGCCATTGAAACAGCTATCAATTACCAATGTTGAGACATGTTGCTAAACAACTTTATTTGGAATTTGAACATTAAATTTGCACTCTGATTCTTATTGATAAAATAATTATCTTCTGATCAATGTAGAACTGATTTCAGAGTTTCCTGTGATATTGCAAAAAAAAAACACAAGCTAAAGGGTATGCTGTAATTTTAATTTTAAACCTACAATCTTCTGCTCAATTTACTAGGAACATACTTCAGTTCTACTTTAATGCCTCACCAATTATCATAAGGCTGAGCATCATCTGTCAGGAACAAACACATTGAAGATGCTGAAATGTTTGCTCACTGATTTTCTTTTATTATATTAAGGACAGGATGTAAGAGATCCTTAGTGTAGCACATCAGAAAAATATTATCTTCTACAAATACAATGATTCGGATTTGTTCCTATTCAGAAGACATGTTGAAAATGCTCTCGGATATTGTACACTGATTTCTTTCACTCAGCAATAGCTAAACCCCTTTTGGATTGGTACAAGTAGTCAAATCACTCCCAAATCTTCAGGAAATGAAAGACTAGATCACTAATCACCACATGCATACTTCACTTTAATATTTCATTCAGCATTGATAGGAGATTATAATGGAAGATATTATAAAAGGGCACCACTACAATTGTACTCAGTGGGCCATGGGTAATATTTGAAAGTACATCATCTCTGTGAGTGCTCCGTAAGTTGCAGTTGTTAGGTGAAGAATAAATGTCAAATTTATTCTCCTAGGCCTCTAATCAAAAACATTTATTATGTGCCCTCTGTATGTAAAGAACTATATTAAGTGTACAATTTTGTCTCTGCTATTATTCTTAAACTGTGCTCCTGGTGTGTTTTAAGCAGACCTGAACGGGTCTTGCCGCTAAAATAAAGGCATTTTTTTCCCCAGTTTCTAGAAAATAGTTGCTAGGGCTTAGAACTTTGCCAATTTTAATTTTATCCAGCTAGTGTTTCTTCAATGTTTGACGTCTGCTACTACTTGTTTATGTTGTAGCTTATTTTAAATAGTTTCCAAATTAGGATTTATTTAAGTAATATATTTTTTATTTTACTTTGTTCCGGAAACAACATCATGATTACTAAGTGTCCTTTCTGACATGTAAATAAGTTAAAAAACCAGTGTGATTTAAGATGCCTTAGAACAACTGTAATTAATTTGATTCAGGTTGCTAAAAATCAGTAAGTTCAGATAATTGACTAATATATAAATTTGTAAGATATAATAATGCATTTTGAAAGAATTAATAGAGCACTTTTTGTAATTAAAGAGCAGAAGTAGGCTAGATCTAGGAGGGTTTGGTTTATTTTGTCTTTACTTATATGATTTTCTAGGGAATGAAGTTAAATCATGCCTATTTTTTAATGCCAATCATTTTCCACAACTATGTCAGACCATCTGTAAATTTAGACCTCACAGACTATGTAATAAACTTGTTTTATTTTTGTCAAATAGTATTAACTTAATATTTATTAATAATGGCAAACTCTTACTGAGTACATTCTTTGTGTTAGGAACTATATTCTACATACATTGGCTCTTTTAAACCTTATAGTCACCCTAGGAAGAAGGTGTTCTTATCACCTCCTTTATTCAGATGAGGAAATTGATTCATAAGAGTAAAGTGTACTAAACATCGTTTAGATAACTAATATGTGACAGACCAGAGATTTGGATCCAGGCAAGTTTAGCTACAGAGTCTGTGTTCCTGACAATTGAGCTAAACTAACCCCATTTTTTAATTTATTCAAGAATGTTGTATTATTTAGGATGCCTCAGTTGCAAGTATCACCCTAACCCACACTGATGAAACAATAAAAATAATTTACTGGCTCACATAATTAAAAAGACTAGAAATAGCACTGGCTTCAGGCAAGGCTTGATTTATTTGTTCAATGATGTCACTAAGAACCCAGTTTCTTTCAGTCTCAATGCTCTGTTTTCTCAAGATGGATGCCAGCAGCGTCAGAGGAAAATGCTTCCTTATTCACATTCAGCAAGAAAAAGAGTGTCTCGGTCTCAGTATTTCTTGCAAAAGTCTTGAGAATCACTCTGAATGAACCAATTTAAGTTGCTGACTTTCCCTGAATCAATCACTGTGGTCAAGGAGATGAAATTCCCTGCTTGGCTTAGGCTAGATCATGTATGCCTCCCTGAAACCACAGAATTCCCAATAGGTTTCTTGTAAAGGTGGACATGGATACTCTAAAAACACACTGCATACGTATACAGATTATATTGTAGTATTTCTGCATTCCAGTGTTTGTATTATATGACTCATTTACATATGTATATTATGTTATGTATAATATTATCTATTATCTATCTATCTATCTATCTATCTATCTATCATCTATCTACCTATCGTCATCTATCTATCCATCCAACTATCTTCTATCTCTGACTGATACCTTTTCTTGGAAATCAATCTTTGAACTAAGAAAAATGCCATACAAAATGATTTTTTTGAGGGGGTTAGTTAGAAGCATCTATTGTAAAATCATTGTGTCAGACTACCATATAAGTAGTAATGCCTATTGAAAGAAACCAAGGATTATAGAGAAGATTTAATTTTGTGGATATTTGGAACACTCACTAGAACAAAGAAAATAACATTTAACTTAAAATGATTTTTTTTCCAAATCTCACTGACATTGTTATCTATAGTTGTTACATGAATATATTTTTTCTTTAGTACTGTTTTTTTTATTTGTATTCATATTCTTTTAGGAACTAAGTACTTCTCTGAGATATGGACCTCACAAAGACTCTAGTCTGACAAATTTCAATGCCAAGGTCATATTGGCAGCTTGTGATGCATGGGAATGAAATTCTTGTCCAAAGGAGATATACATGCTTTACGTTCTTCTATGCTTAAAAAGAAACACCATAAGAAAAACCCACCTCTGAATTCTCATGTCAAGGCTAAGCCATTTACAAAGTACAGTAATAAACACGCAAGTGAAAGAAGATACAAAAAAAATAAGTGACTTCTTTGGTATCACTGCAGTTTATGGCATCCTAAATTGAGTGTTACGATATATGATATAGACCATCTTGTTGAACCCAGAAATTGTGAAAGAGAAAAAATGACCTCCCTACAATTATGTAGAAAGACTATCTCCTTTATGTCTGATGTTTCTATTTCACATAAGTTGTGGTGATCTACTTGAATGAGCTGTAGTGTTTTATAGACTTATGCAACAGGAACTAAAATTACTTCATTGAATATGCATGTGAATCATTGAATTTTTTGAGACTTTCTTCATCTGTCTAAAAAATGTAGAGGTATAATAAAGCCAGAAATTCTGAAATCTCCAAATAGAATATATCTTTTGAAATAACAAATGAGAAAAATGAAAAGAAAAACAAATATCTTAAGTAAAATGCTTTTCTTACATTCATATTTTTAAAAATAAACTTTCAGGGAAGTTTTAGATTTATAGAAAAATTGCAAAGATAGTACAGAAAATTTCCATATACCCTACACCCAGTTTCCCATATTATTAACATTTTAGTTACTTGTTACTATTAATAAACCAATACTGGTACATTATTATTAACTAAAGCCCATACTTTATACAGAGCTCCTTAGTTTATAAAGTTTTTTTTAAAAATTTTAGAACAGTTTAATATATAAAGAATTATTGTGAAATACTACAGAGTTCTCATATATCCCACACTGCATTTTTCCTTTTATTGACATCTTACTTAATACAGTACATTTGTCACAATTAATGAACTAATTTTTATTCAATATTAGTTTTAAAAGTCCATACTTTATTCAGATTTCCCATTTTCTCTGATGTCCTTTTTTGTTTTAAGTTACCACCCAAGGCACCAAATTACTTTTAGTCGTTATGTCCTCTTCAGTTCGACTAGGTTGTCACAGTTTCCCAGACATTCTTTGTTTTTAATGACCCTGACAGTTTTGAGGATTATTGGTCAGGCATTTTGTAGAATGTCCTCAACTGAGATTTTTCATCATGGTTAGACAGGATCTTTGTTTTGGGGAAGAAGACCACAGAGGTAAAGTACCAAGGCCGTCATATCAAAGCTACATATGGCTCATCAGTACTGATGTTCATGTTGGTCACCTGGCTGAGGTAGTGTGTGTCTGGTTTCTCCACTGTAAAGTTACCTTTTTTATCCCCTCTCTTTTCATACTGGCCCAGCTAGACAGAGAGGTTTGTTATTGAAGCTTAGAGAATTACGAATTACTTATCTATCAGATTATTTACACTGATGGTGTTAACACTACCACTAGTACCAAATCTGTAAGACCCAACTCTATACACATCTTCACTTATCTCAACACATCATTTGTTATTTCTGAACTAGGTCCCCACTTATGTCAAAATAGCTCCAGCTGATAGCTTGGTGACCCCATTTCTCGGACATATATTTTAGAAAGGAAACGTGCCTAGAGTTTTCCACCGCCTGATGTAGAATTCAAAAATAAATTTAAATTTGAGAGAAGCTAGCAAAGATGTCCAAGATATTCTAAATTTAGCCTGTCACCAGACACACCACAACGCAATTACCCATTTATTAAGAAATAAAATGAAAACAAAAAGCATTTAATTTTAATTGCCTCGGATGCTCACCATATTGTCACTATTTACTGGCTCACTATGGCTGCCCAGCTAGAATTTCTTTCATGCAAACAACAGGACTAAATTGAATTACATAAAAAGAAGCTACACACTGACTCCCAGCAGTATGTTTTGACAAAACATTTTGTCTCCATAAATGATTTCAGATGCTGTAGTCAAAAGCCTTGACTGCAAATAATGGGTTCATAAAACCTATCTTTAAAATTTTACCTGACAGTAATGCCGTGCAAATATCTGCACTTCTAGTTCACCTTCTCCACTTGTTTACATCAGGATTTTAATAGAGTGGCTGTCACAGAACAACAGCTAAAGGCCACTGTTTGATAAGTTGCTGTAAAAACACACTGTTTAAAATGAGAATTTCCTTCTTAAATTCAGCCATTATAAAAGGTGATGGTGGTGGTGGTGGTTAGAAAAATATTGAAGAAACATGTTTTCTTGGAGGACCTCAATAAAAATTCTCAGAGTTAAGTGACATTCTAAATAGTGATGACTTTCAAATTCTGAGTTTTGAGTTACTAAAACAGCACCTGGCAAAAAGTGCCTCGCACAGTAAGCCCTCAATGAACATGTTCCTTCTATAACTACACCACCTGTTCTTCAAAAATGGAACTTCAGGGAGTTTGAATATTGCTCTAGTATATTTAACTCTATCAAAAACCATGAATTATTTCCATAATGAAATTGCATTAGTATTCTAGAAGCAGCTAAATATACTTTGCTATACATATTTTGCTTGTTTGTTTTTAAATCTTTGCTATAAGGATACAAATAAGACTTTTAATAATGAACTTAAAGTTTATTTAGTGCTTACTATGAGGTTTGCAAGGTGCTAAGCACTTTACATGTACATATTATCTTTTTAACTCTCATCCATTTGATGAGAAAGCTATTGTTTATAAAGCATCTGAGAAGCTATTCTATTCCTTAAAATTAATGTTTCCATTTAACTAACAATGTTACTCGTTACAATACCATAATAAAAGAGTAATATATATGAAACATTCTATCTTCACAAAATGACTTTAACTTCTCAATGCATTTGGATGTGTGCCTTGTTTCTCATTGGAACTTGTTTCAGTGTCTGATGCTTTTTTCTAAAAAAAAATTCTGCAAGTTCTTTTAATATTACAAATGCAGCTTCAGTTTTAACAAGGTGAATTTCACACCTGTTTTAGTTTGGTTTTTCAGTTCTGCGAAATAAACAGCAAGTGTTAGCATTATCTGCTGTTTAAGAATTTAAAATTATCTATCATTTAAAATATCAAGCGCCATAGTTACTATCATAGTAAGAAATTAAAATCGACAAAAAGTAATCCTAGACTCTCATATATTTGTCAAGATTGGACAGTACACTTTCATTTCATTTTCTGCCTTTATAACAATTGTGGTAACTCCTAATCATTTCAATCTATATACTTTTTAAATTCCAACCTTTTTTTCCAAAGAAATTTGTTCTTTGCAAGAGTTCCCAGAATGGGGTCAAACACAAATTGGTTGTAAATGACATTCTCTTGCTTGGCAAACTCCTACCACACCGTTAGAGAACTTTTGTATATTAAAATTGTTGAGATTATTTTAATTCTCTTTTATTCTAAGTAAATTAATTTCTCTGTCTTGTACTCTCTTGTTCATTTTCTTTCATCAGTGTCTATAATATGAAAATAGGAAGGAAATTAGATTTTGGCCTGCAATGAGAAGATATTTTGGGGATTAGAGTATCCCTTGTGATATTCAAGACTTACTCGATTGAAGAAGAAATGGCAATCCATTTTTCATCAGTCTTATTTCATGATATTGCCTTATGTATGTGTTCCAAATCCATGCTACTTTTACAAAATCTCTGGGAAAGACCTCTATAAATCAGTATGTATAAACCCTTAAATCTTGAGGTTGAGACACCATACGATATGTAGCCCTAAAACTATGTTGCCATTCAAAATGCATCATTTCTTCACCACAGGAGGAAATATCAGAAAATATTGAATTCAACACTTTCATAGCAGTACTTGTTTGCCCTCCTGCTTAGGAAAAATGTTACAGTAACTCACACTTCTGCCATTTCTAAGAATTGAAGACCCATACTATGTGAAGACTGAAGTGAATCTTAGATATGATTTAATTACCCAGAGGGACTAAATTGTGCCTCAAGTGTTTATTCACATGGAAAGCCCAGGAGGAAAATAAATAAGGGAACTCAAACTAAAACTCTCGCCCATTTTTCTCTTATCTCATATTTGAGAACCCACACATGGTCATTTTTATGCAATTGGAACAAAAGCAAAATGTACCCCTCTTCTCTCCACCTCTTTATAGGACCAGTAACTCTTTCAAAATGTTCACTGCCCTGTTTATCCCAGATCAAATGCTCTCACTGTGAACAAGTCTATGAGGATCATGAGTTTGAACATTAAGCAAGGACAGCAGAAATGTGTTAACATACCTTAAATTTTGGTTTAATTTTTTTTTAATTTGGTTTAACGTAGTTGCTTAAAGCCTCAATTTTACCATCTGTAAAATTTCACAATAATGATATTTATTCATAGCATATTTTGAGGAATTTAATGTACTAATTCATGAACACATTTATCCCAACACATAGAAACCCTCAACAAATATTAAATGCTGCTGTTGTATTTACTACAATGTATCAGGCAAATGTGTATGGGTGAAGCTGAATATAGGTGATTTTTATATATATATATAGTTTAGAACCTATTATAAATTAATAGCTTTACATTTCTTAGGTACTTCTAGGTCCTTAGTACTCTTAAACTCCTTTTACTTTTTATAGAGTAAGTGAGCTATAGCTGAATAAAAAACAAAAACCAGAATTTCAGTGATATACAAAAAAACATTGTTTTGTGAAAACTTTGCTTGTTATATGCATATGGCTATTGTGGATTTTAATGCATTTTTTGAGTGTGGATTTTATTAGTTTGTTGGGGCTGTCATAACAAAATACCACAAATTGGATAGATAAAGTAACAGAAATACATTGTCTTAGAGTTTCGGAGGCTAGAATTCTGCACTCAGTGTTGGCATGATTGGTTCCTTCTGAGTGCTGTGAGGGAGAATCTATTCAACCCCTGTCTCCTACCCTCTGTGGTTTGCTTGGCAACATTTGACATTCCCTGGTTTGTAGACACATCATCCCACTCTCTGACTTCATATGAATGCGACACTCTCTATATGTGCATGTCTTTCTATGTGTCCAAATTTCTCATTTTTATAAGGACACAGTTATAATGGATTCAGCCCCCGCCCCCATGATTTCATGTTAACTCATCTGCAAAGACCCTGTTTGTAAATAAGGCCACATTCATGGACACTGCAAGTCATCTTTTGGGAGTCCCAAATCAACCCATATGATGGGGCATAGTAAAAAATTTTAAAGCTTCAGCATAGGAATTTCTTTCCCAAATTAGCTTTAATCCCTAAAACCAAGATATTCCAAAAAGGCAAAATTATATACTGGGGGTGTCAAAAAAATGTATACAAGTGTACACTGGTTAACATTGCTCAAGCAGTAGTTCACTGTAATCAGGAGTACCTGAATGCTGATGGTAACCACTTTGAGCACCTCTTGTAATTGCAGAAGTCAAATGTGACTTGTATTCATCTTTTGTTATTGGTATATATTGAGTATTAAAATTTTAATATAGTTTTCCTTTCTTAAATGTGTATACATTTTATTGGCCCCCCCGGCCCCCCAGTATTGATTTGAGGATGCAATATGATATAAAATGTACTAATTTGGGGTGGTCTTCTGTGACCCTAATAACCACAGGCTAATAATTTGTATGATTCTAANCTCTGGTCTCTACCTGGGAGCACAGGTCAACTGTTCAATGGATGTCAGTTATTTTTATTATTGCAGTAGGTTTCCAATGAAAGATCACATTTTGAAAATGATTTTAAAGGAGATGGGCCATTTGACAAATGGGAAATTAATGTGAATGGGACTTTTTCCAAAGTCACAAAAAGGCTTTTTTAAAAGGTACAAATGCAAAGACTAGAAAAAGGAATGCAAGGAGTCCGAGAAAGGTTCATGTGACTAAAGTGGGGAAGGATTTTTGTGCTAGTGTATTTGCTCTTTCTGACCTTCAGATGGGCTTCTGTCCATTTTCCTTCTTTAATCAACTTCCCATCACCACATCCTTCATTTGCTTTCCTTCAGTATAATCCAAATCTAAAGGAGTTTTACAATGTCTGGGAAAGCTTCGAACAGGAATCAGGGAGCTAGGATTCTTTTGACTCAGACACTAACCTTATTTTGATCTTGGGCAAAATACTGAGACCCCTGGTCTTCAGATTTTTTATATTTAAGAAGAAAAACTACCAGTCACATCATTTCCACAGCTCTTGCTAATGTTATGGTTCTTCAAAATATCTGAAATGTTCTAGGATCTTAGTACTTAGTACTTTTTTTAAATGTTTCTTTTGCTATTTCATTTTTTGTGCAACCTCATGCTGTGTGCCAGATTAGTTTTAAGATATAAATGTTTATGTTTGTAATCTGTATATGTAGGTGTTAATTCCGAGTCTGAGTTTAAATATTTTGATATAAACCAATAGTCTTGTTATACTATTAACCTTTTTCTTTACACATTTCACTGACTTTCTGTTTTGTTTACAGGTCAAGGTTTTCACAGTATAATTTGGCAATGGGATCATGGAAAATTTTAGGATATGAAGACATCCATAGGAAATATGAGTGGGAGTGTGTTTTCTTGAAGTTAATAGAAGCAATTTAAAAATCAGACTGACAATGTTACAAAATAGCACACTTTATAGATGAAAGGTTCTGTGAATATTTTAGTGGAAGATTAAAAATTAGAAATATAATTATTTAGACCTTGGCTGTGAAAAGCAAACACTATTTCATCTATTTTCTGTATTTAAGAAACAGAACTGTTTTATCTACTACGTTAAGCTGGATCATGCTATCATCAACCTACCACACACAAAAAGAAGCCTATGAAAACTTCCGTCATTTTCATCTCAGCATGATGATACCCCCTGTGTGGTTTTATAATTCTCAATTAAAATGAGTAATTCAATGAAAGAACAAGTCCTATGAGGAAAGATGCCAAGAAGGAATGCTAATGTTAAATAGTTTCCCATGGTAAGGCTGTTATGATTGGTGATACTTCAAAGACGGTTTTTTATTTTAATCTGAAAGTAGTAGTCCTATAAATAAATTCGGGAACATAAATTTAAAATGGCTACTCTTATATTACTAATTGCTTTTTTCCTATTAAGATTATCTTATGAACACATCTTTTAGTTATTTGTATTATTAGTACAGGTCCCAAATCCACAGGAGCTAGATTTCTGCTTCCACTTCCATGGTGCCCTATTGGTGTCTGCTATAGTTTGGCCATTTTGCTAGTTTGCCATCTATGTCTAATTTATTCCTCAGCATAATCCTATACTATTTAAGTAAGTGAGATGACTTGGCTAAACTCACATAAGTTATAAATATTCAGGATTTGAATCGAAATCTTTTAAAAATCTCTCTATGTAGTCAGACATTGGCCTGTTTATTTTTAACTCAGCAGTCTCCTTTTATCCATGGGAGATATGATCCAAGACCTGCAGCAGGGGCCTGAGGCCACAGGTAGTACTGAACCCTTTATATACTGTTTTTTCCTATACATACATACCTATGACAAAGTTTAATTTATACATTAGGCCCAGTAAGCGATGAACAACCATAATTAATAATAAAGTAGAATTATAAGATATACTGTAATAATAGTTATGTGAATGTGGTCTCCCTCATTCTCTTTCTCTTTAAATATCATATTGTGCTGTACTCACCTATTCCCTTACAGGAAGCACGTTACAGCTTGTCTTTGGCTTATCTGAATTGCCAGCATCACTACACTTGCTCTTTGGGGCCATTATTAAATAAAATAAGGGTGACTTGAACACAGGCATTGAGATACCGTGACAATCGATCTGATAACTGAGAGAGCTACTAAGTGCCTAACAGATAGGTAGTGTATACAGGGTGAATTCACTGGACAAAGAGATGATTCATGTCCTGAGTGCGACAGAGTGGGACGGCACGAGATTTCATCATGTTACTTGGTATGGCATTCAATTTAAAACTCATGTATTGTTTATTTCTGGAATTTTCCATTTAGTATTTATGGGTCATGGTTGACCATGAGTACTGAAACCACGGAAAGCAAAGCCACATATAATGGGAAGCTACTGTATCTTCAACTGATGATTTTGCACAACCCAAACACTTTGAGTGCATAAGCCCTGGATTGCATTTAAAGAAGGGATCATGTATACTATTGGTTACAAAGAACATCTGGAGGGACCAATTCTGTACCTAGGTAGGTAGGGTTGCCGTGCCAAAGGGCAAAACACCTTCCTCACCAACCTTTCCAATATATAAATTTCCTGTAGCCCTAGGTGTTTTGGAATAAGTCAAAGTCCCCAGTTAAAATGCAAAAATGCTTCCTAGAAACACAAGTACATTTAATCTTAACCACTAACACCGTAGCCTGAATTATTTTTTTTTTGATATTATCTCCAAATAGAGTCCCAAGAGCGTGGAACACAGGACAGAAGGATTGCAATAGTGAACTGAAAGATTCACGGACTTGAGGGATGCTTGACAGTGGAGAACTAAGACAGTGTCAGAGTGGGTTTCTCTCATGGTCACTGCTAGTACATACATCACCTTTTGGCAAATTTATAAAAAAGTTCCCTCTCCTGGGATGAATTGCAAAAAGGGACTCATTCTTGGTGGTTGAATGATTAAAGACAACTTTTCCCCCAGTATGATGTAGCTTCCAGGCAGGGCACAAAAGCTAAGGAGGGGGGTATGTGCTAGGCTTCAACCCCACATAGTCCCCCTTGGCCGAGTACCTTTGTCCACAACTTGCACAACCTTATGTGGCAGCCCCAGTTTTTCTAGAGAGCCAGTGGGTTGCACGAGGCCATAATGCCCTGGAAGGAGGAGAGCATTATGCATATTATACAACTGAGGAACAACTTTATTTAAGGCTGAACCTTACTGTTGGCTTTGGGGAATCTTGGCAACATGGAGCTCTAGCAACTTCACAGCGTTAGAGGCTTACTGGGGCTCCACCCTGTAGGGTCAGAGCTGCAACTAATGTGGAAAGTATGGGATTTGGTCCAGGCACAATCATGGTTATTTAAAGATATTGCCAGGGTGACTTCCCTCTAATCCTGAGACTAGAAAAGGATCTAGGTAGTCTTAGTTAGTCACTGAAGGAATATCAACTATTGTGGAACTTTAACCGGCCTCTAGGGACTGCTATAGCATACTACAAAGATTTCAAAACTTTTTTTTGGAAAGGAGGGGTTCCAGGCTTCTCNTATCAAATGACATAGTAATAACATAGATGCAAATGACTCTAGTACTTCCAAAAATAAACTAATGCCATCTGTCGCAAATATGCATCATGACTTTTCTGACAACCCAATAGAAATGGTAGAAGAGATGTTAAAAACCTAAGGCCTAAAGAGGGAAAGAGAGAACACTGTTAGAACATGGAGGGAATATTTCTAGATATAAGAGAGGGCCTTCAGACATAAACCGTGGTTGCAAATATAGAAATATAATCACTACCAGATTGAAGCGCAGGGGGGTGGGGGAGCCAGTAATTATAAATACTCCAAGTCCAATTTCTTCTGGCCCTCTGATTTCCTCCATGCCTCAGTTTGATGGAACTTAACAGAAAGTCAGAGAATAAGGCCATACAATTCAGCCTCCAAGGGCACAGAGCAGAATGCATAAAAGTGGAGAGTGGATTTGGAGGAGAAAGTGGAAAATATTCCAGGATGGGGCAAATACAAATTCATCCATGCTCTGGCCTAGGATTTTTCCAATCCTCCCATTCCACAACCCTCTTCTAGATGTGCAACTCTACACACTGCTCTGACTTCAAAAAGCTTACCTAACACTACTGGGAGAATTATGTAAATTTGAAGAGTTTGGCTGAGCAGTGAGTAAGGAGAGAGGGAAACATGACCTCCATCTGCAAGCAGTGGTGGGAATGGAAATGATTTCCTGTGGGAACTCCACTGGTATTACTGTTAAATCATTTGTATACTGTTAAATGAGTTGTGTGAGGGTGGGGCAAAGGGGTCTCGGAACTGTTTGCTGGCATTCTCCCTACCTCCATCATTGTCTACAAGCGTTTGAAAGGTTGTAAAAACAGCGAGAGAAGGCTCTGATTCAAGGTGATAGAACAAGACATAGTAAGGTAAAATCAGTTGAAAGATATTGTAAGTTAAAAAACATAAAAGTGTTCATTGCAGAAGAAGTTAATCTTTTATTAAAATATTCTAGGGGACTAAATAATCAAAAAGGTCTTCTTTTGCATATTTAATCTCAGAGTGAACGGAGCTCTACAAACTCACTATTGAAGATAATCTATGTGGAGAAAAAAATTATACAGTTTATTTTTGTTTGCATATCTAAAAAATACACTTAGCAACATTAACAAGCTTTAAAGCAAGCTTCACATTTAGGATATGGATAATTAATATTTACTTTTATTATCTGAAATATNTTTATTTATGTAGTCAAGAGATAAAGAATTAAGTCAATGAATTGGATTATGTTAGGAGGAGTCATTGAAAAGAAGAAGCACAAGAATTGAGACTAAAGAGTGAGTGGCTAGTTGAAAGAATCAGGTTTGGTCAGAGGAGGCACAAGCAAAACAGAAAAAATAAATTAAAATCATTTTCTCTGTGTTCTTTCCTAAGTCATGGTAGAATGTTTTCATAATTGAATCACAAGTACCTAATATGGAAAAAAAACTTTTGTCAATGATTCCTGGATGTCAAAAGACCTTAACAGCATTATTCCAACCTCCCTTTCCGAAACATCATCTCTGGCCATATCTCTTCCCATACCTTTCTATGTGCATTTTTATATCTTATATTGGCTTTCTTCTCTCCCTGACAGATCTTGTTTTGCTTCCTGTGTCTTCCTGTAAATGTGCTTGCATTTGTTTATCGGTATAGATAAGTTGTTTATGGGTATGCTTCCCAAGCTAGACTATACAGTTCTCAAGGACAAGGACAGTGACTGCATCTTCATAATATTTTTATTCCTAGAACTAAGAACTTATACATCCACAATAAAAATGTATTGACTAAATGGGTGATTTTCACCAGAGTATTTGTAACAACACACCTTAGTAAAAAATTTGCGGAGGTAGACAGTTGTCTGTAGACTCATTTGTCACACCAGTTCAGTCCATTCTGTTCAACTGCAAGAGGCTTTGGGAAAACAATAACAACAGCACCCCCCACCCATCACCACAACCAAACAGGGTTTTCCTTAATACATTTCCTCCCTTTCTCCTTATCCTCTTGTTCCTAGCTCTATGTCCACTTATAGGACAGCTTACTTTCAATGCTATTACAGCTCTCTGCTGCCACTAAGCATTTTAGATCATCTTACCATTTGTATTGTCTTGTTTTGTTGATGTTGCTGCTCCTGGCCAAGTTAACTGTATCTCTGTTTTTAGGGTGAATCCATACAAAGGAAGGGTCACTGGCTTTAAAAAANTAATATATATTTTTCATATAAAATTTTGTAAACACAAAAATGTTGAGAATGTACTAGATACTCACAATCCCACTAAGCGATACAAGTCTCATCCCAGACTTGCATTGTGTCTGCATTGTCTTTGTTCCTCTTTAGTTAAAATCAAGAAGATGCTGTCCATTTGTTCTCCAGATCAGGAGCTACTGCAGATCAGAAAACAAGTCCATGCCAGCTTGTGGGTCTTTGACCTGTTTCCTGTTTTGTTTTGTTTTTACCTAGCCTTGGATTTCCTTGCCATCCATGCATTCTGTCCACTCTTTGTAACAATTATTTCTGATAACCAGCTTGTTAATGACAACTTGACTTTTAATGTGACTTTTAGGGTAGTAACCATGGCCGTATTCTATGAATTGCTTTGATTCTTTGGTAAGGATCATCAGTGGTATCTTCCCTCAATGCTCTGGAGCAAAACAATCAAGCTGTTAGCATGCACACAACTTTATTTATTTCAGGTAGCTCATTTCAATCTACACATCTACACATATTAGAGGCCCCTGCCTGAGGTGCCTTGCCATCATCATTTTGAACAAAGTCTGGAGTTTTAGGATAAGCCAGTAGGACCAAGTCTGAGTGGTTATGTGTAGAAATATGTGAGTTGGTAGTGGAGGGTAAAGGAAGGAGGAATGGGGAAAGGTGAAACATTTAGACTAAATAGGCTTTGAGAAAGAATGAGAACATTTTAAGTTTTCCATTCATTGTTCCCTGGCATCAGTATTGTATGTAGATAAAAATGCCAAAATAAGCATGAATTTTGTTTTAATTAACTCTCTAAGATTTGTCAACCATTTAGTTGCCCCTGCCCACCCTCATCTGTTATTTTGTTCATTTTAGGGCCATAAATATTATTAATCTACAGAGATTTTTTCCTGCTTCCTTTAGTTAATTAAAGATACTCTAGAATTTATCTTATGCTACCACCAGGAGGGCACAAAAAGTGAAATATTATATTGCTAGATAGTTCATTCATTAGCATAAAATAATCAGTGGGATTGTGTGTTGGAGTTTCACATACCTCTGACAGATTTTTCTTTTAAGGGATAAATGCACCCACAGAAAAAAGTAGAAATAGGAGGAAAAAAAGAGCAAACAATTAAGGAGTTAGGCAACAACAAACAGACAGATTAGCTCTTTTAAAGAGGTAATCTCACTACACTCTAGCCTGGGAAGAAACTGTAATAATTTCTTGTCCAGATATCATTAGTAATCGACACAATGGCCAAGTCTTCCTTCCTGTGTTTTATGCTGTGTCGCCCAGTCAGGAGAAAAAGGGGGGCATTGGGGCAGCTGTAAAAAAATCAACACTAAAATGATATTCTTACATTTTACTTACTTTATATTAATGGTTTTATTACGAAAAGAAGCTATGATGTAAACTTCATGTATCATTCACTTACAACATTTTAGACCAAACCAAGCCGAACCCCATGCTAGACAGCTCCGCTATTTATATTCCTCCAAGGGTAGCTCATCGTGCCCTCTTTTTCCACCCGCAGTGTTTTTCTTCCTTCAGGGAGAGATTCTATATCAGTGTTTCATTTCTCCTCTGGGTGGACTTAAAGGCCAGACACATTGATTATTAATTATTATATTGGAGTTTCTCTCCTTTCTTGACCAATGACACAATCTGCAGAGTATGATAGGTATACTGTAACTGACATCTCTACCGAAAAAAATCAGGTTATGGCATATATATCTGCCCTAATAAAAAAAGCCATCTTTCAAATCCTCCTTTTTATAAGTCTTGCTAAAAAGACCACTGTGTTACAAATGCATAGGCACTGAGCCATAAATCCAGTAACTGAGACATATCTAAAAGCCCATTTTGGGACATTTTTTACTTGGGCTCTTGGGACACTCCAGGCTTAACTAGAGTCACTTACTCTTTTTCTAGGCTGTGCTGCTGATGAATACCAGGAAAAAAAACTTGAAACATAGGGGATTTTCGGGCCCTGTTAGCTGTCTGTGCTAATTTACTTCCTCTGTTTTTATTTGTGTAAATTTCTCAACTGAAAATAATTTTGCCACTCATGCTTTACACAACTTGTTGGTGCTTTTTTTTTTTTTGTATTTGGGATTGCCAGTTTATGGTTTTCTATAACGTGGCATGAATTTTCTATAATATGGCATGAGTTAAAGAACAGTAGGAATCTAGGGTAATGGTTAGGAGCATGGATTTTTATTCGGGCTGACCGAGGTGTGAATCACAGCTAAACATATGACTCTGGGCAAGTTACTTGATCTTCCTAAAGCTCAATTTCTCAACTATGAAATGGAGATAATAATAACACAAAGCCCAAAGTGCACAGCCTACAACTAGCTCATGGCCTGCCTTACAGTAAGTCCTCAGTAAGTGGCAGCATTATTACTATTTTTAGTAGGATGGTCACATCAAGATAATTTGGAGAGTAAACAGGGTCATTCTATATTTTTAACAGTTCCACTGAAACAACAGGAATAAACTAGTGCTGTCCTGAAATCAAATGAAATATATATAGTCAAACTGACTATTGCAGGTTGTAGACAATCTCAGTATCTCAGAACTGGAAAATTAGATACCGAATTACTCATTTGATCTGATGATGAGAGGAACGTACAGCAACCAGAGTGACAAAACAAGAGACAGGTATTTTGTTTTTGCTTGTTTTCCTTTTCCTTTTTTTGTTTTTAAACCTGTTTTCAGTGTAGAAAGGAGCAGTTTGTAGTGGTGACTTTTAGTTCTGCCCATGCATACATACATACAAGGGTACTTCCTCCTTTAGTTACCACATTTTTGACTGTAAAGGACAACATGGATTTATGCTTAGTGACCTCTTGCAAGTTTTCTTTCTTTGTTGCAAAATTATGGGGAGCAATAACTTGATTTATTCTGTTAGTTTTGAACTGCACTGCCAATAAGTAAATTGGTTCATGGTAATCACAGAATTCATTTCAATTAAATGACCATCAATTGTGTTATTTGCCTTTTTTGCATGTTATTTATTATTGTCTACTTTTCTATTTCAATTAAAAAAGTTGAAGTATATAATTTACTTATTTCTAGTGGTAACAAACAAGGGAGTAGAATTCTGAAATGGTTATATTTAAAATTGAACAATTTGAAATGTTTATGTTTCTTTATATGTAACTGATGATACATAATTAGGAAATTATTTTGTATGCAATCAAAAACAATTATTTTTTATGCAAAATCTACCTCAGAAAGAGGGAAAGATGAAACATATGAGAAAACACATTTTTTCTAATGATTTTCTTACAGGAAAAATATTGCTATCGTGATCCTTTTTAATTAAATAAGAATTTAGCACTTTTGCATGTGTGTTCTTAATGTCAGACTCTTTGGTTATCACACTTACACCTCTGTTATTAATGTTAGCCATGGTTTGCAGATGAGGAAAAGCTAGTTATCAATGAATAATTCAGATTCCATAACTGTCAGA
The DNA here is from genome assembly GCF_001890085.2 of Hipposideros armiger. Lineage (NCBI taxonomy): Eukaryota > Metazoa > Chordata > Mammalia > Chiroptera > Hipposideridae > Hipposideros > Hipposideros armiger. The sequence continues at coordinate 383,254 of NW_017732275.1, forward strand.
CCTCATTATTTTAAATAGGGCCTGGTAGTTCCAGTTATAACCAGCTAATTGCCTCGTTTAAACTTAAACTGTTAGACTATTTCACATAATTCCAATTTAAAAAAAAAACTTTAAATACATTTAAATTTGCTGTAGTACATAGAATAATTTGCTTTAAATCAATCTAGAAGAAAAAAAGGCACTCTGCTTGTGATCTGTCTTCAAATAAGAATTAAAATTTTGTTTTAATTTAATCCACTAGCTGTCATGAAATTCCTACTTAACACAGAATGAAAAAAAAATGTTTTTAAAAGATTTTTACTAAATATAGCTAACATACAATATTATATTAGTTTTAGGTGTAGACAATAGTTATTCAACATTTATGCACCTAAAGAAGAGATCACCATAAGTCCAGCACCATCTGACACTGTACCACGCTATCACAATAGTATTGACTATATTTCCTATGCTGTACATTACATCCCCATGACTTACATGTTTTATACCTGGAAATCTGAACCTCTTATTCCTCTTCATCCCCCCACCTTTGTAAATTGTTCAATTACCATTGACATTCAATATTATTTTATATTAATTTCCGGTGTACAGCATAGTGATTAGACATTTATATAATTTAAAAAGCGATTCCCCGACTAGCTTAGTACCCACCTGACACCATACATAGTTATTACCATATTACTGACTATATTCCCTACGCTTTACTTTACATCTGTCATACTTACTAAAAGGGTGAATTTGGGGAGCACACACATTCACATGGTTCAGCTTCAATGCCATCCTTGCACTAGCTTTGAGAACTTGTGTTAGTAGTGGACATTTTCTGGGTCTCAGTTTCCTCACCTATGAGACCAGTAGTGGAGTGGGACTGGGAAAGGGACTAGACCCATGCTAAGGCACTTCTAGCCCTACAAAGTCTCTTAGTTTAGTTCGCATAATGCACCCACACTTCCTCCAAAGGAAAGATTCTCTGAATATTTGAAGAGAGTAAGTCGTGTTTACTTTTCCAATATAAATCTATATTGGCTGAAACAGCACATAGGGGTACCCAAATTTAATATCCTTTTCTGGAAAGAGGTGAAAAATGAATTTAATTTCCTCTGATTCAGATGTAGAGCATTTTTATTTACTCTTTGCACAGCTAAGTCTTCCACCCTCGACCACCTTGGTATAGTTAACACCATACTCAGCATTGAGAAAATAAAATTCGGATTGCTTTTCTTCCTTCAATTTACATGTAACAAACAACTTCTGAAATATTCCCACTTTTTTGTTCCCTTTTGTTGCATTTCCATCTCTGAATGGCTAGTTTTTGCCTGTAACATTCTGAAAATATAATAGGCTACCATGAAATAATACAGTAAATATTTCCTGTTCATGAATTCTCATATTCTGACAGGTTCCCCCCCTGCAGAAAACCCAGTGAAGATGAAATGCAGACACATACAATTAATGTCAGTTACAGTTCATAGAAGCACACGCTTTTTTTCCATTGCAATAACTGAACATTTAGGAAATGAAGGGTTTATCATCTGTAAGTTATGTGTCAGCTTAGCTGTCTGAGATCAAGTTTCGTGTTTTAAATATTGTGCTCCAGGAGAAGCCCACCTCAGTCTGAATGTCATGCTGTGACCACACTCAGATACCACAGGAAAATGGAGGCCTTGTTGTCTGTCTTAAAACTCTGGCATTGGGTTTATTCCTCTCCTGTGACATGTGTCTTAATGAAGCTAACAGTTGTATAGTAATTTACTGAATTCTACCTAAAAAAAAAAATGTATTGAGCATAAATGTCCTACATGTAGCATTTTTAGATAATAATATAAATAGAACAATAAAAGATGTAAATGTCATATGCAGAGTTTATCCCCTCTGTATTGTGGTTTAGAATCCTATTGTATAGTAAATACTTTCTTGTTATAAGCATTTAATACAATTTTGTTGCAGAATAATGAAAAATAGATGCTTTTGGTTTTCCTTGCTTTGTTTTCAAAAATTCAATTAAAATTCACATTTTTCTTTCTGTGATTATAATATTGTGATGAATGGAAAGTTTCAGGAAGAAAATTACTATAGTTTCCTAAGGATATAGTCAGACTTTTAGCATAGACTGAGTGCTTCTAACACATGGTACAGATGGATTGCAAGCTACACCTGAATAATTGGCTAATTCTACCATTTGGTGTTTATGTTGTGATTTTAAAATAGCCACTCATTAACCTGGTGTGTGTGTGTGTGTGTGTGTGTGTGTGTGTGTGTGAAGTCAGCTAAGAAAAACATTATTTTTACTATTTCACCACATATGAAGAAGAGTACATTATCGCAGATTTACAAGCATACCTCATTGCTAGTTGCTAGTCAGACTCAATACCTACTTAGTCAACACGTGGAACAGATGGCCTGTGGGGATATCTTTTTTTCCTTCTGCAATGTCCTAAAATGGAGAACTTCTACTTTAACTTTTAAAGAATAGCTATTTCAACCTGAAAAAACTTCTAGCAGTAGTAACAATGGACCCAAAGATACATGCTAAGGAATGGTTGATTGCAAAAAAGAACACTATTTGACAGTCAGCCATACCTGGCGTTTGTGATCTTGATAACTGTGGCATTATAAACTCTGTATTTTCAGTTCTGAAATTTTTGTCCACTTGGAAACAAATTCAGTTTTTTAAATCTAAAAATTAATGTAGTAATTCCTTATTAATACACAATAGTAATATATATTAATTACAAATTAACATAATAAAATAATCAATAATCAAGTGTGGGCACATACAGGCTTTTTCAACCTGGGCTGTATCATTCAGGAGTTCTCCTATTTAGCACTAGGAAAGCTTCTCTGTCAGAAAAAAGACAGTGCAGCCTGCCCACATGAACAACCCCTTTTAGCTATTCATCTTAATTTATTAGCTCTTTTCTTTTATTATACTATCCAACAACAGCGTTGTTTTACTTTTTCCAGTTTTATTGAAATATAACTGGCATATAACATTGTGTAATTTAAAGTGTACAACATAATGATTCAATATACAGAGGGTGCCAAAAAATTATGCAGAGTTTAAGAAAAGAAAATTGTATTAAAATTGTAATACTCAATATATACCAATAACAAAAGATGAGTACAAGTCATGTTTGACTTGTGCAGTTACAAGAGGTGCTCAAAATGGTTACCATCAGCGTCCATACACTTCTGATTATGGCGAACCACTGCTTGAGCAATGTTGACAAAAATGTCCACTTGTATACATTTTTTGGCACCCCTGGCATATATGCATTTGACCCTCAAACAATGTGGCAATTAGGGGTTCCAACCCCTTACATAGTCAAAAATTCACATATAACTTTTGACACCCCCCAGATTTAACAACTGATAGCCTACGGTTGACTGGAAGCCTTACTTATAACAAACATTTCATTAACACATATTTTGTATGTCTTATTTATGATATACTGAATTCTTACTATAAAGTAAGCTAGAGAAAAGAAAATCATAAGGAAGAGAAAATATATACACAATATTTATTGAAAAAAACAAAACACAACAAAACTCATGTATAAGTGGACCTAAGCAGTTCAGGCCTGTGTTGTTCAAGGGTCAATCATATTTTGCAAAATGATCACCGCTATTAGTTCAGTTAACATTCATCACCTCACATAAAAAGGTTTTTTATCATTGTAATGAGAACTTTTAAGGTCTACTTTTTTTTAGCAACTTTCAAATATGTAGAGTATTACTAACTATAGTTGTTATGTTGCATATTATATCCCCAGAACTTATTTATCTTATAATTGAAAGATTGTATCTTTTAACTGCTTTCACTCAATACCCCTCTTCTCTGGCAACCACAAAACTGATCTCTGTTTCTATGAGTTTTGTTTTNATGATATAAAATGTACTAATTTGGGGTGGTCTTCTGTGACCCTAATAACCACAGGCTAATAATTTGTATGATTCTAATTATACTTTCTTTTCTATTTAAGAGGCAAACACACATCTTTCAAGGTGTTTAGAAAATTAATAAGAAGCCGAATAATGATTTTTAAGGTCATATTTATTTTCACCTAAGCTTACTTTTGTTATTGACCCTTAAATGCATAGCCAATACTTACATATTAATCATTTATTAAAATATGTTATCAAAATGTAAGTTTTTATTAATCAAATATAACCTACAAGATTGGGTTCTTCGGGGAGATATGTATAGACACCCAATATTTACAGCAAGCTGCATATATTTATTCTCTAATTCTTAATCACAACACTGTATGCAGTCATCAGTTTTCTGACAACCATCTGCTTAAATGTCACTCATTGCTTCCACCCTGTCTAGGTGAAATTAAAATATTGACAGAAATAATTTTTGCATTGAAAGTGGAAAAGCTAATAGGGGTGGTAAAACTAGATTGGATTTTGCATGCATTACCACTGACAATATTCTCATAATGTTTAGTTTGCTCCTTCAATTCATGCAGTGCTACAGAAAAATAAAATATAAAGCAAAGATTTGAGCAATGTATGAGCTGGTTTCTTCTGGTGGTTTAAAAATATTCCTGAAAAGTTAAAAAAAACACAAAAAACAGAAAAGAGCCTACCACGCTGTAACTGTTATATCTTGTGATGACTGTATGTAGTTATTGGCTTGTCGGAAAAGTCATGATGCATGTTTGTGACAGATGGCATTAGTTTTTGGAAGTACTAGAGTCATTCACATCTATGTTATTNCTAGGAAAGCTTCTCTGTCAGAAAAAAGACAGTGCAGCCTGCCCACATGAACAACCCCTTTTAGCTATTCATCTTAATTTATTAGCTCTTTTCTTTTATTATACTATCCAACAACAGCGTTGTTTTACTTTTTCCAGTTTTATTGAAATATAACTGGCATATAACATTGTGTAATTTAAAGTGTACAACATAATGATTCAATATACAGAGGGTGCCAAAAAATTATGCAGAGTTTAAGAAAAGAAAATTGTATTAAAATTGTAATACTCAATATATACCAATAACAAAAGATGAGTACAAGTCATGTTTGACTTGCGCAGTTACAAGAGGTGCTCAAAATGGTTACCATCAGCGTCCATACACTTCTGATTATGGCGAACCACTGCTTGAGCAATGTTGACAAAAATGTCCACTTGTATACATTTTTTGGCACCCCTGGCATATATGCATTTGACCCTCAAACAATGTGGCAATTAGGGGTTCCAACCCCTTACATAGTCAAAAATTCACATATAACTTTTGACACCCCCCAGATTTAACAACTGATAGCCTACGGTTGACTGGAAGCCTTACTTATAACAAACATTTCATTAACACATATTTTGTATGTCTTATTTATGATATACTGAATTCTTACTATAAAGTAAGCTAGAGAAAAGAAAATCATAAGGAAGAGAAAATATATACACAATATTTATTGAAAAAAACAAAACACAACAAAACTCATGTATAAGTGGACCTAAGCAGTTCAGGCCTGTGTTGTTCAAGGGTCAATCATATTTTGCAAAATGATCACCGCTATTAGTTCAGTTAACATTCATCACCTCACATAAAAAGGTTTTTTATCATTGTAATGAGAACTTTTAAGGTCTACTTTTTTTTAGCAACTTTCAAATATGTAGAGTATTACTAACTATAGTTGTTATGTTGCATATTATATCCCCAGAACTTATTTATCTTATAATTGAAAGATTGTATCTTTTAACTGCTTTCACTCAATACCCCTCTTCTCTGGCAACCACAAAACTGATCTCTGTTTCTATGAGTTTTGTTTTGTTTTAGATTCCACATATGAGATCATACAGTCTTTGTCTTTCTTTGTCTGACTTATTTCATTTCATATAATGCTCTCAAGTTTCATGCATGTTGTTGCTAGTGATAGGATTTTCTTTTTTATAGCTGAATAGTATTTTACTCTGTGTGTGTGTGTGTGTGTGTGTGTATTACATTTCTTTATTCATTCATTCATTGATGGACAGTTAGGTTATTTCCATGTATTGGCTATAATAAATAAAGCTTCAATGAACTCGGGGGTGCAGATATCTCTTTGGAACAGTGATTTTGTGTCCTTTAGATGTATACTCAGAAGTGGAATTGCTGGATCATATGGTAGTTTAATTTTAATTACTTGAGAAACCCCCATACTCTTTTCCACAGTGGCTGCACCAATTTACATTCCCACCAACAGTGAACAAAGGTTTCCTTTTCTTTACATCCTTACCAGCCTTTCTTATCTCTTGTTATTCTGATGACAGCCATTCTAACAGGCATGAGGTTTTATTCCAAGGAATATGTGATCTTTCTTTTTGTAAAAAATAAATTTGTTACTCACTGTAATTCTAACAGGTTTCTAGTGTCTTGAGATCCTCTATATTTAGGTATTTTGTGTCATCTTGTAATTGAGAATTCAGCCATAGGTTATAGCTCTCCCTTTTTACGTGCTTAAGGGTATGTAAAATGTGTATTTTTTTTTTGTGCACGTCTTAAATGATTCCTGTTCTAGCTGTTGCAAGGGTAGATTCAAACATATATAAAGCAGACAAGTAAAGAGAATCATATATTAAAGCTCCATGTGTGAATTACTCAGATTTAACAATTATCAACACATGACCAATTTTCTTTGAACTGCCCCATTCACTCTCCTACCATTACTATTGGATTATTTTGAAGCAAACCCCAAACATCACATCATTTCATCTATAAGTACTTCAGTCTGAATCCATAAAATATAAGAAATCTTTTACATAACAGCATCATCACATCTAAAAAAATTAAAATAATTCTTAGTACCACTAAATATCCAGTCAGTGTACAAATTTCCCTTATTTTAACATTTATATTTTTTTCAGTTGGTTTGCTCAAATCAAAATCCAAATAAGTTCTAAACATTGCAATTGGTTCATATATCTTTAAGCTTCAAATCATTAGTTCCCTCTTGCTCTTTTTTATTGCAATTTGTTAATCAAAGAAACTAGAATTCCCTACATACTGGATTGTGCTGATTGAATCACTGTAGTATTGTTTAACATGATCCTTTTTTTTTTCAATTTGATGAGATTCAGGTTTGAATTTTAGCAAGGAAGCCTTAAAAGTGGTGTAATGTATTTTCTATTGTAACACACATAAGAGCCCAGATTACCTGTTATCACTTTTTTGGGGATATTTAGATTGTTCATTGGATTTAGATATTATCAGTCTGATCTGTCCATTGTAAAGTTCCTGATCAGCTTTTTAATCAATGCTTCATAGCCATTGTTTATCACTGCCTAGCTCAAGTAGTTCAGTCAGGGATTGTGTTTATTTTTGTCCTCTAAAAGTTCTACAAAAAGTATGATTTCAGTTTATACAATATGTTCTTTGTGGAGCCCAGGATAATGTAAGCAGGAGGACAATGATGGTTTCTAATTTTTGCTTCTCCAGAGAGGTCAGAAAATGGAAGCATTTCATTAACATTCTTTTGTGTGTGATTTCAATTAGTCAATACTGTAAATGCAGCTATTTTCCAATATAAATGATGGTGGAATCAACATTCCTAAAAATACTATGACACAACTATTGCTCCTATGAAGGAAATAGCTTACTTTAATTGCAAATTATTATTCTTATTCTAGAGCTAAATATAGATAATGATTGTTTGGTGCATTCAGCATGATTTCTCATCCATTATTTCATTTGATTCTCACAGCAACTCTATGCCATAAATAAGGAAAGAAGAATTTTCTCTGCTTTACAAATGTGGAAACTGAGGTTCAGAGAGCTGAAATCACTTTCCATTGTTTTTTTGGTGTGTTTTTTTTT
>NW_017732275.1:391711-395702 GCF_001890085.2 Hipposideros armiger
ACTAACTACTGAATTTATTTCATTACACACTCATGCATCTGGATTGATAGACTGAAAAATTTGATGCTAAAAAGTTGCATAATTGAAAAAAGAAACTCTAGCAGAAATCATCTTCAAGAAGAACCTACTTGATGTTTATAAAGAAAGCAAGAAAGCTGATATGAGGCTCAATTAGAGAGTTATTACTTAGGAGGTTGGTTCATGAGGTGCAGTCAGATCTAATTTGTAGCTTGAATTATGTTTTCACTGCCCCACATCTCCAATGTCTAGCACAGTATTTACTCCAGGAGTTTAGGAATCACGTGTTGGATTTAATTAACATGAGCTCTGGTGTGGCTATAGAAATGGATAAAAGTTGTAGAATGAAAACAATTACTGGGAAAGAATCTGAACAACTTGGACACTTTTAATGTTTGATTTTATAAAAGAAACACAGTGCCAAGATTGTGCCAATTTTATCAAGTTAGGTTGGAGGGTCAAGGTAAGATTTGGAAAGAAATGGTAAGTTCATCAGGAGATGATTTTAGAAAGAAGTACATGGCTATGCCTAGTGTTTCATAGAACTGTAGATTCCTTAATAGAAGGAACATTAGAGATCAATGATTAGTCCAAACTCTTTTCCAGCGCAAGGTTTCTTTTTATAACACCATCGAGAGAAAGCCATCCAATCTTTTCATGAAATATTCTAGGGAAGAGACAATGTGCTTAAAGAAGCAATCTGGTCTGTTGTTCATTATCTTGAATTATTGTAAGTTTCTTTTCTCTGTACCTGAAATCTTTCTCCCTATTACATCCACTCCCCCCGCTCCCATTTTTGGTCTTCCTTCTACCATAATATATAAAAAGTTCACTCTTTCATTAACACAGTAGCCTTTCTCACCTCTTGGCTATACCCTTTCAGTATTTTTCAATGTTCCTGAAACTCAAGATTAAAAATGTTACCAAGGCCAATAATGTTAAAAAGAAACTGAGGTCAAGAAGGGGAATGAAACATTGAAGAATCACAGAGCTAATGCCCAGTTCTTAAAAACGATACAGGCAGTATTTCATGGTCCTCAGATAAGAATCTCCAGTGTTTTCAAAACTATGACTATTGTTGACTTCATAAATCATTATCAATAAGTAATATTTATTGAGAATCCTTTGGGAAAATGACTGTGTTTATCTGAAGGCATAACATCATTTCTAATGGCTCTTTGCCATGTGGGAACCTCTTCCTGCCAAATGATTAGAGAATGCTTAAATACATTTGCATTAACATCATCATTATTTGTCTAAAAATTTAATAAGGCAGATGAGCTCCTCTTGAAAAGAGATGATCTCATGTTTGAAGAGAAGTAGTTTTCCCCCATCAGACTGATAGTTTACTTAACTGTGTGTTTTTTCTTAAACACTATTCAGCAAATAGAGTCATTGTGGATCCAAAATATTCAGTCAAAATTTTCTATAATATAATCTTTACTCACAAAACCTTAGGCAGGAGTAACAAAACACATTTTTAGAAAATATCATTAGAAAATTCCCAATAATTTCCAGGTAGAGCATACTGGAAATGTCCACTCTAATNCACGTGTAAGTTGCTCAAAACCCATAAGATACATTTGACAAATGTAGCCAGTAGCTTTCTATATAAGTAATTCTATTTGTCTTTAGGGATCAGACATGGCTAATTGCACCTCTAAAATTATCTCCTGGTCTTTCTACCTGAAGAAATGACTTTCTTTAGTCTAGTTTCTAAAGGTCTGCTAATAGGTGGCTGGTGTGTCTAAGAATGGCCTTAGCGTTGGCCCTGCCATCAAAATGAACAGGAACCTTGTGTAGCCTACTTAGGGAGATCCGAATGTCAGAGCTGGGTGCAAGGATGGCTTTCCACAGGTCCAAGCTATCAGTTTATTCCTGGCCATCAAAGAGTCTAGGACACATTTCAAATCTAGATGACCAGAGCACAGTCTATACAGAATCTCTGATAACAGTTGATCCCCAAAGTAAAGGATAAAAGCACAACTTTTGAGGGGTTCCTCAGACAGGGGAGATTGATGTGAATGATGTGAGGGGCATATTTTCCTAAGAAAGCTAATTTATCCTTTTGGAGGAATCCTGCATTTGTGTTTAGAGGAACCAATAACAGAAAATATGAAATTATAACATGAAAGAAAAGAGAGAGGAAAAACTAATATGAACATGCTCTGAATACTAACTTACTGAATTAGGTGAATTTTAATGTCACACGTAACTGGCCTAATGCCTACACTGATATGATGAAGATTTTGGTCTTGGAGATGCTCTTAAGCAGATTAGAAAATCATCTATGTTATTTTTCTTGGTGTCTTTATCACCCATAACCTTTGTGTTGTACATGAGCAAAATTTTTAACCAGATGGAAAACTCAAGATTCTTCCAGTCAGATCTTAGGGAAGTGTTATCTTCGCCTCTTCAAAGCATCTTATCTTTGTTTGCTAACATTTTACACACACACACACACACACACACACACCCCTCCCTCAGGATGCATTTATTAAACATTTCATTGCCACTTCCTAGATGAGGAAACCAAAGTTCAAAAGCTAACTACCTTGGGTATCTGAACATTGATTAGGAATTGGCTCTTCCTGATACAAAAGTCAAAGGTTTTCATTTGTTTATTAATTTCAAGAGACTGATGTTACAGTTACACAGCAGATATAGCAATTTTCCCTGAGAAAACTTTAGTTCACCTGGAAGCTGATACAAATGATAAATTTGCTGAATTGAATTGTTCTATATTTTTATTGTTGTTAAACCAGATGGAGATACTGAAGAAAGCTAAATGATGTGTAGATACCATGAAAACAGCACCCATGACTGGATGAAGGAAAGTACAGTGAGTACATGTTAATAAGTGGTCTCCATAATTCCCATCTCAGTAACTCCTTAAGAACACTCTGAAATTGGAGTTTGATGCTTTCACATCAAATTTATAACTTATACTGGACTGCCTGCCTGTCTTTTGAAAATTTTGTAAGGGAAAGAACGTATTGAGTGTCATTTCATTTTTGGAAAGTTTGTGGCATGTGGTGCTATCCATTCTAATGTGAAAAATCATAGAAATGTAGACATAAATCTAGAAGACTTTTACATATTAACTTTTCTTTTCAGTAAGGCCATTATTAAGACTATAAAACTTTGTAATGTCCTGTGATTTTTATCTCCAGAAAGCATTTATTGCACACTCACTGTATTCAGAAGTATATCAGGCAGTGTGGCAAAAATGAAAGAAGAAAAGCTGAATTCACAACTGGAGGAATTATAGAAAACCACCTAAAGAGCAAATACTTGATGACTAAGTATAATAAACTTCTAAAAATTCATGAGCAAGGAGGAGCCAGGCTTCTCCACCAGCTGAATTACTTTGTGAAGAACACTGAGCAGGGAACCAGTTTGCCTCTCTTTCCTCAACCCAGCAGAACCAAGCACATGACTCTAGACACCAAAACAAGTTTCTCTCTAACCTAGCTTGGGGACCTCCTACAAATGTGTATTATTTTGTTTCGTGCTCCCATTTATTATCATGGAGACTGAAGTTTTTGTTATATTGATGTACATATTCCTAAATGACATGAACTTGAAAATATTAAAAGTCTTCAACCCACAAGAAGTGTATTTTCCACTGTTACATTTTTGAAACATACAATAAGAAGTATATTTCTTATTGTAATATGTTTTTGTAATCCACATAAGTATACTTTATATTGTGACCCATCACAAACACCTTCCACACACACACTTAACACAAAAGTTTCACAAAAATATTTACACTTAATATATGCATTGGATTCCAAGATTTTCTTTACTTGTCTATCTTATTTCTATTTCTATTTCTGTCTCCTGTTGTAGATTATTTTAAAAATGTTAGTAGTACTAACTACTGAATTTATTTCATTACACACTCATGCATCTGGATTGATAGACTGAAAAATTTGATGCTAAAAAGTTGCATAATTGAAAAAAGAAA
>NW_017732275.1:397321-430862 GCF_001890085.2 Hipposideros armiger
AAAGCTTCACTGTCTACCAAACCCTCATGATTTTCAAATAGCAAATGAAAGGCTAATCATGAGTCTATCTACCAATATAGTTCATCCTCATTGTAATACCAAATCACCAAATAAAGTTATACAGAATCACCAAAACAATAGGAAAAACAGATGAATTTTACAATCTCTTTTTTCCCTTACTGTCTTATAATAATTTCAATCAGTAGTAAAGTATATAAATGTTTATAACTTATAAATTTGTAGATGTTCAACATACAATTGTATTTTGGTTCTCTGGCCCTTAGTCAACCCAATTATGGCATATCCTAAAAAGGCACACTGATAAGAACAAGGAAAAGGTAGGAGCATTGCATTGTGGCAAAGATAGAAAAATGACATTGTTTTCTTTGTACTTGATTCCACAAGCCTGATCATGTGGCTAATTGGGCTAGAGTTGATTCCTAACCCCAAGTAGTCAAACCATGAGCTGGCGAGTAGCTATGCTATGTCATTGACTGTAAGCTCAGCCAGACATGTAAAATGGTAGTCAACAGATCCAATTATTTTTCTCTTTTTCAGAAATATTAGCCAGAAATATAGGAAAATAACCAATTGTTAATGGGTATAGATGTAGACAAAATGGAGGGATCTATAAATCATATTTTCAGACAGCATTAAAGTAAAGATCAAGAGTGTCTACTTCTGAGGAACACTTGTGTATTTTTGGAATTATCAGAGCTGCCATTCAAATAGAGTGACACTTGGACCCTGAAGACATTCCTGTATTCCTAAAGTCTGGCAATATGGTGGAACTTCTTACTATTTCTCTGTATATCCTTAAAACAATTTTCTAATTTATTCAAGTGACTGGAATGAGCTCTGTTCATTTCAACCAAAAGAGCAATCACACATCAATGTGAAGTCCAGACCAGGATTTTAAAAACTAGTGAAATGCTTTAATTTTAGGATTTAGAAGGGAAAGAAACCAAGGTACTTGGGTATTTGACTATATAGTCATCCCTGAGTAACTGAGTTTGAAATACCTTCTGAAATCGAGCTAAATAATGTTAACTTTTATCTCTTTATTCTCTACTGCCAATATAAACCACTAGAAAGATGTCTTGTCATCCTGCTTGTTAAATTTAAAATTAGTCCACACAGCCCCAACTTCCCTTGAACTTGGGAGCAAAATCTCCAGTAATGAGGTCATAATTTTGAGTGACATTCTTAGCCCATCGCTTTAAATGGTCAGAATCATTGTGATTAAGATTCTAGTTTTCCTCAGTAACAAGTATAAGTGTTTAAGCAATAAGTAACATGCACAGCAGTGACAGTGTCCTATTTTAGAGGACACATTGATAACATATTAATGATTCTGGCTGAAAAACAGGTGTTGAAGGAATACTGCAGTGGACAGTGTAACAAACATGCATATACAATATTTCTTGAGAACTAACATGTTTTACTTATTTTATTTTATGGCCTTTAAAGGCCAAAATTCCCTTGCATTTCCCCTGATGACACCTTCATTTAATTTTCATGAATTGGTTTAGAATCCTACTATGTATGGTAGTATCTGGGCTTTCCTTGATGTTCCAAACCTCTGATCTTCCTGTAAGAACTCTTAAGCTTTTTTAATGGTCCTGTCCTCTTGCTTGTGAGTTTCAAAAGCTTTATAGGAATAGAAATCTATTGTGTCTTAGAAAATCTTACAGAAATCAGGCTCTTCCCTACATCTCCATGACCACTACCCTAGTCCAAACCACAACATCTCTTGACAACTAGAACTTCCTGAATGGTCTCTGCTTCCATTTTTGTTCGCTATATAACATTTTCCATAAAGCAGCCAGGCTGAGTTTTTAAAACACTGACTCTGATTTTGTCATACATAAACACTTCAGATACTCTATTTAAATCCATTCAATGGCTATTCACAACTTTTAGAATAAAATCCAAACTTTTTCTCTGTGAATCTATCTCTAACTTCATCTCATACAACTCAACTCATCCCACACTCACTGAGATCTAGCCTTTTCTCAGCTTCAGAACTTGGCACTTGTTTGCTTTTACATGTTCTGGAACACACATAACTTGGCCCTCCCTGTGGCTGAATAATAAAATATGCTATTATTATGCACATATTATATATTCATATGCATACATACATACACACATATATGTATACATATGTATGTATTGCCACGACATGAAGTGCAGTAAAACTAAAATATTTAAAGTCTGCAGAGAAATAAAGTTAGTCATGACTTCCATTCTAGTATGTCTATATATAGGTAGAGTTACATCTTGAGGGCCACTTTATAATCTGCAGACTGAAGAATTTCAAAAATTTCAAAATACAGACTTCAAAGCTGCAGTTCATGCTACATTGGTAGAAGTACTTCCTCTTCTACTTGGTTCATCACTTTGAACTATGTTAGTAACTAATCTAGTCATCTCGAAGGATCTAATAGGGGTATATATGCCACAGATAATTTCTGGTACTTTAGAAGAAGTTTGATCTTGTACTCTTTTTTCAATGACTAAAAGAACATTTTGGAACGACTTTAGTGGAAAAATTTTTATACAGAAGAACTCACAAAAAATATTCTAAGTGGCTGTCATGTGTGCCTTCTCCTCTGGCTTTAATGTAATAGCAATACCAATTTTGCCTCTAGGTATATGTCCTATATCTTCTAGTTCATTAGTGTTATTTAAATCTTTGAAGAGTTACATACACTTACTTGTTATCATTGTTATATAATATATCAGTAATACTGAGGTTGGCATTAATAATTAACACTGATTTTAAAATGGAAAGTAAGTATATAAACCCATTCAATTCAAAAATTTGGGGGGTGGTAACTGAAATTCAGATCTCACTCAATTACTTTGTAAATTGGTGAGCATTTGATTATATTGCTTATAAAATGATTAAGTGAAACTTTAGAAAGCCTACATAATGTAGGACAAATAGCAAAGCTCCCATATTGTTTTCATGGATTTTAAAAAATAAACCATTACAGTTTGGATGAAAACTATTTTTTCTTTTTTTTTCCATTATTCCTATATTTTGGGCACTGTTCCTGTTTCATTTGTATAGCTTCACAGTTTTGGAGGATGCTGAATATGTAATACAATTCAGACAAAGCAGTAATTTTTCTTGTAAGCAGAAACAGCAAGGGAGAAAGTTGAAACAAATGTTTATTGAACTCCCACCCTATACTGAGCATGATGCTTGGCAATGAAGATTTCAAGATAATAAGTCATAGTAATTTCCTTATGCCTACAAGGAAAAAACAAAGCTCTACCTATATGCGGACACACTACAATAGTGGGAAGCTTCACAAACATGGGAAGCTATTGATATGTGTGGATAGCAGGATATGATACAATGTAAAAAGTGCTCTAAATAGAGGTTCCTGTAACGTATTGTCTGAACATAGAAGAGGAAGCATTTAATTTTGCCTGGGTGCTTGTTGGAGAATAGGTCCTCAAAGTGATAGAGAAGAAAAGCCATTTGAGCAGGACTTTGAACAATGAGTTAGATCACTCTTAGCGAACAAAGAGCAAGGTGTAAAGAAAAGAATTGACCCTGCCACATCATAGATTATTCCATGTGGTGGAATAAACTTGACAACTCTCTAATTTTAAATTAGTATGTTCTCAAATTCTTGAATGGCTTCAGTTGTTTCACTAGCATAACATTCAGCAATTCTGTTCTTCCTCTAAATTCTACACTAGCAAAATTTAATGGGATTCTTTACTTTTCATGAATTTGGCACATTGATAGCAGAAGTGGCCAGCCATAGATGAAAACGCATTGAAATGAGATCCAAGATGGCAGAGTAGATAAACACCGTGCCTGCCTCCTTCCATGAACACATTAAAATTACAACAATCAACCTGGAGAACCATTTGAAGTTCTGGCTGAACAGATGTTTTATAACTAAGAATATAAAGAAGTCACGTTGAGACTGGTAAGAGGGGCGGAGGCCCAGATATGGCTAAACTCAAACCTTCGTGTGACGGTTGAAAACTGAGAGGGATATTTCAGCTGCAGAGGTTTCCCCCAGAGGAGTGAAGTATCCCAGCTCCAGACAGGCCTCCCCAGCCCAGAGTACTGGTGCCGGGAAGAGGAGCCCCCACAATATCTGGCTGTGAAAAGCAGTGGGGATTCTGACCATCTGAGTGGGACAGAAGGCGGCAGGAAACCCAGGCATCCTCTTAAAAGACCCACACACAGACTCTCTCGCAGGCACTCACCTTGGGCTCCAGCGAAGGGACAGTAACTTGGGGGGTGCCAGACATACGAGGGGCAGACTGAGGTGTGTGGCTTCATGGGGGAAGACTGGAAGACAGTCAGCATTTCCCCTGTGTGCTGTCCTCCTCCCATGCAGCCAGCAGGTAGGGGCCATCTTTCCTGTGTTGAGCACGCCCCCTACTTTCATGGCCAAATGAATCTGATTAGTCTGATGAGCTCTGCTGCTATGCCTTGCTGATTCACTTGGACCTTGTTCTACTCAATTCCCCCCCGTGCTGGAGGCACTTTCTCCAAGAAGAGCCAGACCCGCCCGCATTGCACTCTTGTTTGTAGGAGTTCTAATGCTGGCATATAAGCTGATTTCAACAGGACTGACCCCATGCAATTTTACTAAATAATTGAATATTTTTTTTATTTGTTCTCTTTATTTCCTCCTTTTATTTATTTTTTCTACTTTGCTCTGCCCACCCCCAACAATACCTCTGCTGATGTTAAGAATGGAATATATGTCCTCCTTTGGCATTCTTTGCCAAAGTGTTAGAAGCTATTTAACATATTGGGTAGGATGTTAGGTGGCATATAATAAATTTGAGGTGATAGTGTCATTGCTAAGGGAGCTAACTTTTGAGAACTGGAAAGGAACTACATCCTATCCCTGTCCTATTGCCATCTGTGATGGTCTGATGATCCATGAATACCCAGGATAGTCTCTGAAGAACAGGGTTTACCTTCTCCAGCTGCACAATGTCCTCCATGGACATTAAATCTAAGAAGTAAGCTCTAATAGCAAAGCTAATGCTATAGATGGGGCTCATAGTTGAAATAAGGTTTCAGCATATTTCAAATAAAAGAGTTAAGTGCTTCAATCTTTATTAATGGGCAAGGCCAATTTTACATTTGTTTTCCTTCTAATTATAGTATTATTATCATATAAGAAGCATTGCAGTAAATCCAAATATTAACCATATGGCATAAAATTTAGACATATTTTATATACTTTTATGCTGGAGGTAAATGAAGTATTTAAAGCTGTTATGCAAATTAGGCATACATTTTCTGAATATATTAGGTTGTTGGAAAAGTCATGACGTATTGTTGCAACAAAAAACAGAAAAAATATGTCATGACTTTTCTGACAACCCAATAGCTGAAGTGGGAATGAATTAAATAGAAGAGAGTAACTACCAGAGGCATTCACAGACAACACAAAAACATTTTTTAAAATGTCTTTGATAGATATGGCTCAGTTCCTCTTTACCATGTTATATTAAACCTAGTCCAAAAAAGACTTTATTCCCACTAGTCCACAAATACTCTTTTCATCTCAGTTACCAATGACCTCCATGTTACCAAATGCCATGATCAATTCTTGGTCTCATCTAGACTATCAGCATCACATAATACAATTGATTACTGCCTCTTTTTTCATATAATTTTCTCATTCATATTCAGGAACACCATACATTTTTCCTCTGTTTCATTGATTGCTTCTTTCTAATTCTTCCTCTTCTGCTCAAACTCTTAATGTTAGAGAATCCCAGAGCTCTGTCCTTGTATTACTCTCCTCTCCATGTACATTTAATTTTCTGGTGATCTCATGCAGAGTCATCACTTTATATACTGACTCTAAGCTAATGACTCCCCAATTTTTTTTGATGACTTCCAAATTTGTATCTCCAATCTAGACCTCTGCCCTGGAGTCTAGACTCATATATCCAATGTCTCTCTGTCTATGTCTAATAGACTTCTCAACTCAACATGCTTAAAATGGAATTTCTGATCTCTCTCACCCTCCAACCTGCTTCTTCTGCTTTTTCATGCTTGGTTGATCTCAACTCTGCATTTCTAGTTGGCTCAGGCCAAAAACCCTAGAGTCATCTGTAACTATTCTCTTTCCTTTACCCTAACATCCAATTTGTTAGGAAATCCTGTTGACGCTTTCTTCAAAATATTCTCGTAATCTGATAACTTCTCATTATCTCTTCTCCTAACACCCTGATCCAAGCCACCAAATATCTGTATAGCTGTAATAGCTTCTTTAACAGGCCCTTCTACTTCTATTCTGGCACCCATCATTTATTCTCAATACACCAGCTAGATTGATACTGTTAAAATATGTCAGACCATATCATTCCTATGCATACAACTCAAGTCTGTGGCTTCCCATTTCGTTCCAAGTAAAAGTCTAAGTTCTTACACTGGCCCCACAAGGCCCCCTGCTCTGGCTATCTTTTGCCTCTCTGACACCATGTGCTGCTCCTCTCCCATGTGCTCATTCAGCTTGAATCATGCTGGCTTTTGTGCTGTTCCTTAAACGTGACGGGCAAGTTCTCACCTTAGGGTCTTCGCTATAGCTCTGCCTCTAGCCTGGAATTCTCTTTCCATGAGTATTTGTAAGGCTAACCTTCTTACATTAATCAAGCTTTGCTCCAATACCCCTGTTTGATTGAGGCCTACTCTGACTACTTAATACCACAGGCTGCACCGCGTTACTACTCCCATACTTTCTTACCCTGCTCCACTTCCTCTTTTTCTTCTTTATCAATCATCACCATCTAACATACTATATAAGTAACTTACGTGTCACATTGATTAGTTATTATTTATTGTTTATCTCTCCCCCCAAACTGTAAGCTCTCTCATGAACATTGTTGGGCATTCAGTGTTCCTTTTACTTATTTATTAATTGGTTGATTGCAATTTTATGTTTTGCTACCATAAAAATCTTTGTCCATAAAACTTTATCTGTTTAAAGGATTATTTTCATAAAATAGATTCCCAGAGATAGTATTTCTAGGAACAGGACTCTTTTAAGGCTCTTGATAAACATTACCAAATTGCTTTCCAAATGAATTGTACCAATTTTTTTGGTTAGTTTCAGGTGTACAAAGCAACATAATAGTTAGACATTTACAAAGTTATAAACTTCCTTCCCCAAGCTACTACCCCTCTGACATCTTATGGAATTGTACCAATTTATATTCCATTTGGAATGTACTAGTGTTTGTACCAATGATGTGCTAGTGTTTACTTAATTACATCCTTATCAATATTGAGTGTTGGCAATTTTTTTTTACTTTTATAAATTGCCTTTTAAAAATCACCTGCACTTTTAAAAATCACCTGCATCTATCCTTTGTTCAATTTCTATTCATGTTTATTTTGTTCTTGTTAATTTATCAGATTTTTGCTTAATATGTCTTAAAATTGATATTCATTTTATATGGGTAATTGTATAATAGCTAAGTACATAGGTATAATGTACATATATTGTCATAGGTATGATGCACCTGTATTGTAATTTTTAAAATTGAGTCTTTAAGGAATGTAAACTGCCAGTGGCTTTATTCATAGGCATTACAGAGAGGAGATTTCCATGGGGAACTTTCAAATGTTTGTAAAAATGTTTACCATCTCACAGTGCATGGAGCCCAATACATATCTCCAAATGAAATCTCACAGTAAGGGTTTGAAAATTTTGTAGTAAAGGTTACTCTTGAATAATATCTAATGTCCCTACAAAAATGTGGCAAAAGTGCAAAGCAGGTGGGGCAGAGAAATAAACAGAGGTTTGGTGCATGGATGAGCATGACTTAGAAATGCACTTCATTGATAAACTGTCAGCATCAATTGTACTTTTAGATTTTCCTCTTCTTAGAATTTATTCTCTGGTACCAATTTCTAGCCAAGGAGAATGACATTGATTGTAGATAATTGAGACTGAACTTTTGGGGTGATTTTAAAGGTGACTTTAAATCTCTTCATATTTTGCTTGTTGGTATTTTAAAGATCTAATGATAATGATCTTACATTTGCAGCCAGGGCAAGCTAAAAAAAGTCTCCCATTACTGCAGAGACCCTGTCAGAGACAATTCATTCTATTGGATTTTTTGGGTATCTTTAGTTAAGAATGCCATATGGCTTTCTTTGCTTTATTACATTACATGTTCTAAAACCTTTACCCCAAAAGTAAATCTATACTGATATTATGCAGAAGGATCAAGTTTTCACTGCAGAGATGCTGCCATTCTCAGGGTTAAACGTGGCCTCTGTGCAGCTAGCTGCGGGCAGCAACATCACAAAACAGTGTGAGGTGAGAGTGAAGGATCTCTTTGGACCCAAAGAGAATTTAAGTAGGCAGAATATAATTACCCAAGCTGGACTTAAGCCAGAATGACAGGGTTAACATCCTTACTAACATCCATCCTAATTGAAGAAAATTGAAACTAACAACAGCTCCTTTCCCAAAATGTGAGTCATACACCTTTTCCCAGTGTCTTTCATTTTCTCTTTATTGATAGTCTCCCAGGCAAGGGCTTGATTTTATCTTAGTCAGCTGCCTATTACCAGAAAAACTGTTGTTATTCTTTAAGGATACGAAAATACAATCTAGTCATTACTCAGAAGGTTTATGAAATGTGAAGAGTGTATAATTTCTCATTTGGTTCTTAGGGTAAAAAATAAACACTATATACATGGCATGAAACCTAGGTTTGCAGAGTTTGAATTTTTTTTTCTCTGATGTTAAATCAAATAAAATGATATTCACTTGGCTTAATCTATGGAAATATGGAAATATAAGAGCCTAAATAATCTAATCTTTAAAAAATATTTCACACCTCCTAAAAGAGATAATAATATCCCTTTGAATGTAGTATGTTTAATTATTTGTTTACATTTCTGTCCTATACTATGAACTCTTGAGACTTGGGGCTATTTATTTTTCATATAAGTAGTATCTTCATAACACATGTGCTCCTGGCAGAAAATAGATGCTCAGTACAGATTACTGGATGCTTCTTATCTACTTCACTTACTTGTGTCATAACTAATTAACCAGTTTACATGAAAGAAATAATGTACAATTTCTCTCTTTTGGAAATGTAGCTTTTCTTAGATTATTTAATCCCTATTGTCTCCTTTTGTTAGAATATTCCCACTCAAAGTCCTCTAATGTTCAAGTATTTTCTTAATTTTCTTCTACTAGAAGTAATCACTATTTGATCATTAAACGAATTTAATTAACAATGGAGTTTCTAATTCTTACTCTCTTGGAAATTCTTTTTAATTTTAATCCCAGATAAAAATGATGAATGCAAAAAGACCTGGTAATTTATAGCCCATACTAGCTTTCAGCTATTTGTTTTTCAAATGACTCTTTAGCCAAACATCAGGGAGCTGCCCCTATGATAGGGGCTCAGCGTGCAAGCAGGACAAACTGAAGAGCCTGTGAAGGTGAAAATCAAGGGACCAGATACCAGCTCCTGTGCTTTTCCTTTATGTAAATATTACCTTTCCCATGATGCTTGGCAATTTTGAGACTCTGCTGTAGTATGGCTTGTAGCTCACAGCAGACAGAGACAAAGATGTGTTATATGGTATACTGGCCCACAGACAAAGAACATGTGAAAATTGAAGTGACAGTGTTACATGGATAACTTAGTATATTTACTGAGGTTTTAAAACTCGGTGGTTATGCTATGATAATTTGACTTCAATAAAAGAATCTCTAAACTTTTAACTCTCTCAAAGCAAGTTTTGTTGTTTTTGACTTTTTTTCAAAGTTCAAAAAGTTGGGTAATTCATTCGATGCTGCACATTTCGTGAAGCTATGCATGCATGGCCTGGGATTAGGACAGGTGTCAGTCAGAAATACGGCACAACTGTAAAAAGTGCTGTTCTTGCACAATTTCCAACCCAATTTAAACCTATTCACTTTTGATATCTTATGAGAAATATTTAGTATCATGGGGTTTACAGCCCAATTTTCTGACCGAACAGGTTCAGATAATTTCTAAAAAGCTTATGATAAGCAACTTTAAAGTTGTGCCCAAACCTCTGACTTTAGACGTCCTTCCAAACCACAACAAACTACATTAGTAAATGCCCCCTAATATTTGGTTAAACAGTATTTGATTATCTCAATATAGGCAGTTAAATGCCTCCAGCAGCATCTGTTCTACCTTCCCCAACTAGTAGGTGGTATGGGCTCAAGGCATTACCAGTTTTATTTTTATTACTAGCTTTATATTATGTTTATTACTAGTTTAAGCATAACCAGGAGTAAATATGCTGTAAAAATCACACAGTGCCTTTCAATGGCAAGTGTAAATGGCACCCACAGTGTGTAGTATTTTTTATTATTTTCAATACTGTCTCTGTTTATCTAAAATTCAATTCAACAAACATTGATTAAATGCGTACTATGAACGTTAAGCTCTAAGCCAGCAGGGGACTCTGTATACATTTCAGCACCTGATTTATTTAGACTAGAAGAACCTACTTATTTTTTCATGGTCAGATAAAATGGGAAAAAAAAGGACCCACAGCTATGGATACTTGATTCAGAGGTATTTGTTGTTTTGGCTGTTCTGCTTAGTTTCTGAATATCTTTTTAATTGGGGCCAGAGGAGATCATATGATATGTGGGAAGCCAGTGGTGGTCATGGGGACAGTATTGGTAAAGAATTCCTCTCTGTGCACCCATAGAGAGGAGGCCAAGTGACCAATGTGTTTTCTTTTCTCTCTCTCTCTCCCTCTCTCTCTCTCTCTCTCTCTCTCTCTCTCTCTCTNTCTCTCTCTCTCTCTTTTTAAGTGAAAGAGTATTTAAAAATTTGTTTAATTAAAGTTTATTGGGTGGCAGTGGTCAACAAAACTAAATAGGTTTCAACTGTACAGTTCTATACTATATTATCTATATATTGCATTATGTGTTCACCACCCAGAATTAGTTCTCTTTCCATCACTATATATTTGACCCCCTTTCCCCTCTTCTACCATCCTCCCTCCTCTGTTACCCTGGTAACCACTAAACTGTTGTCTGTGTCTATGAGTTTTTGTTTCTTTGTTTGTTTGTCTTGTTCTTTTGTTGCTTTTAGTTTTATATCCCACATATGAGTGAAGTCATATGGTTCTCTACTTTTTCTGTCTGACTAATTTCACTTACAATAATAATCTCAAGATCCATCCATGTTGTTGCAAATGGCAGTGAAAAACTGAAGCCTTTTGCTCTGTATTCAGGAAGAAGACAGGGTTGTCCCTTATCACCACTGTTATTCAACATAGTATTGGAAGTCCTACCCACAGCAATCAGGCAAGAGAAAAAAATAAAAGACATTTGAATTGGGAATGAAGAAGTTAAATTGTCACTTTTGGCAGATGGCATGATTCTTTATATAGAAAACCTTAAAGACTCCACCAAAAAGCTATTAGAAACAATAAATGAATACAGTAAAGTTGCTGGCAATAAAACCAATGTACAAAAATCCGTTTTATTCCTATAAACTAACATTGAAATTTCAGAAAAAAATTAAAAACAAAACAAACAAACAAACAAAAAACAATTCCTTTTGCAACTGCAACAAAAATAATAAAACACCTAGGGATAAACTTAACAAATGATGTGAAAGACCTATACACTGAAAACTATAAGACATTATTAAATAAAATTGAAGAAGACACAAAGAAATGGAAAGATATTCTGTGTTCATGGATTGGAAGAAACAACATAGTAAAAATGGCCATATTACCCAAAGCAACATACATATATAATGCAACCCCCATCAAAATCCCAATGGCATATTTTAAAGAAGTAGAACAAAAAATCATCAGTTTTGTATGGAGTCACAAAAGACCCCAAATAGCCAAAGCAATCCTAAGAAAAAAGAACAATGCTGGAGGTATCACATGCCCTGATTTCAGTTTGTACTGCAGAGCAACAGTAACCAAAACAGCATGGTATTGGCAGAAAAAACAGACACACAAACCAATGGAATAAAACCGAAAATCCAGCAATAAGCCCACAAAAATATGGATAGACATATATATTTTTTAATTGGGGAACAGTGTGTTTTTGTGGAACCCATCAGCTCAAAGTCAAGTAGTTGTTTCAATCTAGTTTGGAGGGCGCACCTCAGTGGCCCATGTGGGAATTGAACCCTCAATCTTGGTGTTATGAGCACTGTGCTCTAACCAACTGAGCTAACTGGCCACCCCAATAGGTAATTTTCGACAAAGGAGCCAAAAACATACGATGGAGAAAAGGAATCCTCTTCAGTAAATGGTGCTGGGAAAAATAGGAAAGCCACATGCAAAATAATGAAACTAGACTGCTGTCTGTCACCATGTATCAAAACTAACTCAAAATGGACCTATGTGTTTTTTAGTCAGGTGCCTCTACCTCAGAGTTTGAATATTGGGGGCATGAGACAAAAACAATAGGTCTAAATTGAGGTTATTTTTATAGCAAAACTGGTGGAGTTGAGGTTTTAACAGTGTGATCTCTCTGGTGTTTGTAGGTGTGTTTAGGTGACATTTTAAACAGAAAGAGAGAATTTTGGCTGTATCTCTCCTTTCTTGTATCCTTGCCAGGCCTTGTGTCCCAGCCTTTCTGGTTATCACATATGGTAACTCACTCCCTTACAATGATGTCCTTTTCTATTTAAGTTAACCAGAGAAAACTTCTATTGTTTGCACCTAAAAAGACTGACTAATAGTAAATCAATATTATGTTGTGATGCTATGACTTGTTTTATATCTGAGACTGGCATTATAAAAGTATACATATCAATCTACTATATCTACAATAAGTTTGTAATATATATTTAGACTTCAACTAGGTGAAATTTAAATAAAAGAAAACTAAATAGCACGTATTTTTGTCTACATCCATGTTTATTAAACTATTGGACACCTATTTCTAGAAATTTATTTAAAAAGCCATGTTTGACTTTAGGATTGGGTTCCAGCACGTAAGGAGATTAGGAAGCTGTCACTCTGTCCTAACCACAAGGCAGAAACTGAACAAAATTAAAAAACAACAACGCTTCCTAGATGTTTCAGAAAAGTGAGGTCATAGGGCAAACCACTGCCAAGTGAATTGAAGAAACAGACAAGTGAATACAGAAATACAAAATCTACTCCAGCAGAAATCTCCATGAGAACCAGCATGGTAGGAAAACCTGAACTGTAAAGATAAATTGCCAGAAGCTTAGAGTGGATAAGTCTGAGGGTTAAAAATTCCAAGAGGCCCATTTCTAAAAGGGGTTCCAATACTTTTGCAAATTTTACCTCCTTATAAGTTTCGCCAATTTCTGACAGCGAATGATGGAGAAAACTACCCCCATGCTTCTGGCAGAGGAGGGAAAGGGAAAATTCACTAGAGCATCCTGTTCTTAGAAAAGCCTGCTATCAAGAATAACTATTTATGGGCTGGCTGAGTGGCATGTTGGTTAAGAGCTGGCTTGGGACGCCAGAGGGCCCTGGTTTGGATCCCACATATAAAGGCCAGTGACAATGCCCTCTACAGCTAAGATGCTGAACAACAGCTCAACCTGGAGCTGGGCTGCCATGAGTCACCGGCGATGGCGTAGGCTGCAGCCCCTGCTGCAGTGGGTTGCCATGGGCTACCGTGTATAGCCAGCAGCCAGCAAGCAACTGATCTGCCTCACCCGGGAAGAGCACAATGATGGTGTCAACTTGGGCCAGTGAAGCAACGTCCTCCACAACTAGACTGAAGAACAGAAGGACAGCAACTTGTCTGTTCCCCTTCCCCCAATTCCCCAGCACTGTTTCCATCCCCCAATTCCCCAATTAAAAAAAAAAAAAGAAAAACTATTTAACCAGAGACCAAACTATTGGGAGTTTACAGAACCCTAACTGAGTTGGGAAGCAAATACTCAGCCTTAGCCACTCTAGCTATCAATATGGGAGAAGAAAGGAAAAACATCAGAAAAGGAAAAAATGAAGATAAATAACCACTTTGCTTTGTCTTAATTGATTTAACAGATAGCAGTTTTTTTTCCACAATAATAATAGCAACAACGTATTCAATTATGTATGCTTCTGTACAGGTGAAATAACTGACAATAATGATATAAAAGACAGGGTAGAAATTAGGATTATTTTATTATCATAAAGTATTTGCACTGTGTGTGAAATGGTACAGTGTTGTCTGAAAGTAGAATTGAATTAATAGTTGTAAATGTATATTGCAAACTCTAGGACAACTACTTAAAAAGTTAAGGAAAAACAAGTATAACCAATATATTAAAAAAGGAGAGAAAATGGAATTGTATAAATTGTTCTATTAAAACTAAAAAACGGCAAAAAAAATAGATGAAGACAAAAATAGGAACAAAACAACAAGAGCAATGACTAGAAAAGTGTAATATATAGGTAGATATCATTTCTATATCAATAATCGTTTTATATGTCAGTGGTCTAAATATATCAATTAAAAGACCAAGGTTGTTAGAGTGGATCATAACAGAAAACAGTTGTCTACAAGAAACCCACTTTAAATATTGTCACATATAGGTTAAAAGTAAAGGGATGAAAAAAGATATACCATCTGTATTAGTCTGCTTGAGTTACCATAACAAAATACCACAGACTGGGTAGCTTAAACAAGAAAAAAATTATTTCTTGTAGTTTTGGAAGCTGGGAAGGCCAAGATTAAGGTGCTGGCAAAATAGGTTTCAATTTGAACCCTCTTCTCTTGGCCTATAGGTGACTGCCATCTCACTGTGTGCTCACATGTCCTCTTTATGCACACACGTGGGAAGATAAAGAGTGCAAGCTCTCTGGTTTCTCTTCTTATAAAGGCACTAGTGCTATTACCAGAGTCCCACCTTCAGGACCTCATTCAACCCTAATTACCTTCCAAAAGGCCTATTTGCAAATACCATCACACTGGGGGGTAAGGTTTCAACAAATAAATTTTGGGGGAACACAGACATTCAGTATATAAAAATTTCTGAACCCTAATCAAAAGAAATCATGATTAGCTATATTAATTTCAGACAAAGCCAACTTCAGAGTAAGGAAAATTATCAAGGATAAAGAGAATCATTGCATAACGATAAAAGGATCAATTTTCAAAGGAGGCATCACAATCCTTAATGTGTATTTGCTAAAAGACAGAACATCAAAATATGTGAAGCAAACATTAGGTTGTTGTGATAGAACCACAAGAAGAAATAGATGAATCCATTATTATAGTTGGAGACTTTAACACCTCTCTATCAGAAATGAACAGATCCAGCAGGCAGAACATCTTTCAGGACATAGTTAAATTAATAACACCATCAATCAACTGAACATAATTGACATCTATTGACTAATTTATCCCAAAATAGCAAAATACACATTCTTCTCAAGCTCACATGGAAGCTTTACCAAGATAGACCATATTCTCAGCCATACAATGTATCTTATCAAATTTAAAATGAGAAAAATCATAAAAAGTATGCTCTCTCACAACAGTGGAGTTGAACTAGAAGTAAATAACAGAAAGATAGCTGGAATAAACAACACACTTCTAAGTAACACATGGGTCAAAGAAGAAATCTCAAGAAAAAATAAAAATGATTATAATTAAATGAAATGGAAATACAATTTAACAACATTTATAGGATGCAGTGAAATCAGTGCTTAGAGGGAAAATAATATCATTGAATGCATATATTGGAAACAAAGAAAGATCTAAAACCAATAATTTAGGTTTCCATCTTAGTAAACTAGAAAAGGAAAGGCAAATTAAATTCAAAGTAAGTAGGACTCACTCACTCTGAGATCCACACTGGGACAGCAGCTCTAAAGGCACCAGGAACATATGGAAGGAACTAAATTGTCTGGCAGCTGATGAAAGACTGAAGGAGCAGCTTTCTCCTAAACAGAAGCCATTGTTCTTTGTTGAGCCTTCCCCAACTCAGTGTGCAGACTTAGGCAGGCATCATCTGAGTCTCTATCAACCTGGCTAACATTGTTTGTCCCACTCTGGTGATTTCCTGAGCCCTTGTCCCACCTAACTTGTGGGCCCCCAAGCCAATTCCAGTAACTTTTCAATATAAATAACCTGTTTTCGCACATACTGCAGACTTTCTTAAAATCTCTCAAAGATTCACAAATCTCAAATAAGAAGTATCTAGCCCCAGCATGCCCCATACCCCTCCTGAGAAGCCCCAGCCCAAAACTGAAGGCAACCAGCCTTGGTTTGAGGCTTGGCCTCTCTCTGGCACCTCCAACCTCATTGCAGGTGGTGGCCTTTTCAGATTGTTTTGTTGCTCATTTTAGGTCATCCCAGAAAGCACAGAGGCTTCAGCTGAACTTGGCCTGCAGTGAGGCCACTACCACTGGGACCACAGGACACCTACTACATAAGGCTACTCTACTAAGATGGGGAGACATAGAAGTTCTACCTAATACATAGAAACACACACACAGAGACAGCCAAAATGGGAACACAAGAGACATATCCCAAGTAGAAGAATAGAACAAAGCTCCAGAAAAAGAACTAAACAAAATGGAGACAAGCAATCTACCAGATACAGACTCCTATACACTCGTTATAAGGATGCTCAATGATCTCAGTGAGAACTTCAACAAAGAGATAGGAAACATAAAAATGGAGATAGAATACAAAATAAATAAATAAATAACAACACCACCAAAAGAACCAGTCAGAAATAAAAAATACAGTAATGGAAATAAAGAATACATTAGGTGGAATTAAAAGTTGATTAGATGAAGCAGAGAACTGAATCAGCAATTTAGAAGTTAAGGTAGCAGAAAATACCCAATCAGAACATCAAAAAGAAAAAGAACCCCCCCAAAAAATGAGAACAATTTAAAGGCCTTTGGGGCAACATCAAGAATACCATTTTTCACATTATTGGGTTATCAGAAGTAGAAGACAGATCAAGGAATTGAAAACCTATTTTAAGAAATAACTCCCAAAACTTTCCTAACCAGGTGAAGGAAATAAGTATATAAGCCTGGGAACTGCAGAGAGTCCTGAATAAAATGAACCCAAAGAAGTCCACACCAAGACCATTATAATTAAAATGCCAAAGCTTAAAGACAAGGAAAGAATCTTAAAAGCAGCAAGAGAAAAGCAGATAGTTACCTATAAGACTGTCAGTTTATTTCTCAGTAGAAACTTTGCAGGCCAGAATGGATTGGCACAAAATATTTAAAGTAATAAAAATCTAGGCTCTACAACCAGATTACTCTATACCACAAAGCTACCATTTAGAATCAAAAGGCAGGTAAAGAGCTTCCCAGACAATAAAAAGCCAAAGGAGTTCGTCACCACCAAACCAGTATTAAACGAAACGTTAAAAGAACTTCTTTAAGAAGGAGAAAAGAAAGATAAAAAATGTGATTAATAAAATAGCAAGAATTACATATTAATAAACAATTACTTTAAATGTAAATAGATTAAATGTTCTAATCAAAAGACATAAGGTGGCTGAACGAATAAGAAAATAAGATCCTTACATATGTTTCCTACAACAGACTCACTTCAGATCAAAAGACACACATAGAATGAAAGTATAGGGATGGAAAAAGATATTTCATGAAAATGGGATTGAAACAAAGTCTGAGGCAGCAATATTTATACCAGACAAACTAGGCTTTAAAACAAAGGCCACAAGGAGAGACAAAGAAGGACCCAGTAATCCCACTTCTGGGTATTTATCCAAAGAAACCCAAAACAGTACTTCAAAGGACGTGTGCATCCATATGCTTATTGCAGCATTATTTACAATGGCCAAGATGTGGAGGTAATTTGGGTGTTTGTCCATCAATGGATGAATAAAGAGGTGGCTCATAAATACAATGGAATATTACCCAGCCATAAAAAAGAATGAAAAATTGCCATCTATAGCAACATGGACAGACCTAGAGTAGAGGGTATTATGATGAGTGGAGTAAGTCAGTCAGAGAAAGACAAATGCCACATTATTTCACTTATAGGTGGGATCTAAAGAACAAAATAAACAAACAAACAAAACAGAACCGAACTCATAAATACAGAAAACATTTTTAGGGTTGCCAGATGAAAGGGAGATTGAGAGGTTGATTTAAAAAGGAGAAGGGATTAAGAAGTACAAATTGGTAGTTACAAAATTGTCATAAGGATATAAAATATAGCATAAGAAATATAGTCAATAATGTTGTAATAACTATGAATGGTGTCAGGTGGGTACTAGATTTATCAGGGTGATCACCTCGTAAGTTATAGAAATATCTAATCACTATGTGGTATACCTGAAATTAATATAATATTGCATGTCAACTATAATTGAAAAATTAAAAAATATATATATTTTTTTAAAAATCAAAGTAAATAGAAAAATGAAATAATAAAAGTTAGAACAGTAATCAATGAAATTAAAAACAGGAAATAAAAAGGGAAAATCAACAAACCAAAAGCTGTTTCTTTGAAAAGATCAGAAAAATACTGGGCCTTTAGTTAGACTAAGAAAAAAAGAGAGAGGACACAGATTACTAATAATCAGAAAGGAAAGAGGGGACATCAGTACAGGTCACACAGACATTAAAAAGATAATAAAGTAATACAATGAACACTTCTAAGCCCACAAACTTGATAATATAAATGATATAGATGAATTCTTTGAAAGACACAATCTGCCAAAAACTCATACAAGAACAAAGAAAGTTTGAATAGGCCTATATCTTTTTAAAAAGTTGAATCAATAATTAATAACTTTTTAAACAGAATGCATCAGACCCAGGTGGGTTCACAGGTCAATTGTAGTAAATATTTAAGAAATAAATTATCCCAGTTCTGTACAATCTCTTCAAGAACGTAGAAGCGGAGAGAATATATCTTAATTCTTATTACAAGGCTTTAGAATACCAAATACCTAAATCAGATAAAGACATTACAAGGAAAAAAACTAAACGAAACTACAGATCAATATCTTTCATGAGCATTGATGCAAAAATTCTCAAAAAATTAGCAAATCAAATCTAAAAAAATATATAAAAAGAATTATTCACCATGATCATGTGGAATTTATCCCAGGTAATCCATTACATCAACAGGCTAAAGAAGAAAACTCACAGGATCATGTCAATAAATGTAGAAAAATCATTTGACATAAATCTAACACTCATTTATGATAAAAAAAAAAACACAAAAAAACACTCACTGCAAATTAGCTAATCCAGGAGAACTTTCTCAACTTAGTTAAAAACACCAGTACAAACCTGCAGCCAGTATTGTACTTAATGGCCAGAAACTTGAAGCTTTTCCTCTAAGATCAGGATCAAAGTAAGTACACCCCCTCTTACCACTCCTTTTCAATATTATACTGAAAGTCCTAGCTAATACAATAAGACAAGAAAAGAAAATCAAAAGTATACAGTTTGAGAAGGAAGAAATAAATCTTTCTTCACAGATTACATCATTATCTATTTAGAAAATCTGAAAGAATCAACAACAACAACAAATTCTTGGAACTAATAAATGATTATCACAAGGTTGCAGGTTATAAGGTTAATAAGTAAAAGTTAACTCATGTCCTATATACCAGCAATGAACAAGTGGAATTTGAAATTAAAAACACAATCCAGTTACTATAGTGCCCCCTAAAAATGAAATACTTAGCATCAATCCAAATAAATATGTACAAGATCTATCTAAAGAAAACTACAAACTCTGATGAAAGAAATCAAAGCACTAAATAATTAGAGAGATATTCCATGTTCATGGATAGGTAGTCACTATTATCAAGATGTCAGTTCTCTCCATATTATTCTATAGATTTAATGCAATCCCATTCAAAATTCCAGCAAGTTACTTTTGTAAATATAAAAAATTCCAGCAAAAGACCTAGAATAGCCAACACAATATAGAAAAAGAATAAAGTTGAAGGACTGATATTACTTTACTTCAAGATTTACTGTAAAGCTACAGTAATCAAGGCAGTGATATAGGTGACAAAATAGACAAGTAGATCCATGGAGCAGACTACAGAGCACAAAAATAGACCTTTTCAGAAATAGATTCCTTCAGTTTGTGAATGGATAAATAAACTGTGGTATGTCTAGACAATGAAACATTATTCAGCGCTAAAAAGAAATGAGCTATCAAGCCATGAAAAGAGATAGGAAACGTAAATGCATATTACTAAGTGGAGGATACCAATCTGAAAAAGCTGCATATGGTATAATTCCAACTATACGACATTCTGGATAAAGCGAAATTATGGACACAGTAAAACCATCTGTGGTTTCCAGAGTGTTAGAGGAGCGAGACATGAAGAGACAGGGCACAGAGGATTTTTTAAGACAGTGAAATTACTCTTTAAATCATCCTAATAAACTTTAATTTAAGAAAAAGATACTACAAAGGTAGATACATGTCATTACATATTTGTCAAAACGCACAGCATATGCAACACCAAGAGTGACCCTTTATGTACACTATTGACTTCTGGTGATAGTGATATATTAATGTAAGTTCATTTGTGTAACTCATGCAGCATTCTGGTACTGTAATGTTGATAGTGGGGAGGCTGTGTGTATGTGGGGAGAAAATGCATATGGGAGCGCTGTACCTT
The DNA here is from genome assembly GCF_001890085.2 of Hipposideros armiger. Lineage (NCBI taxonomy): Eukaryota > Metazoa > Chordata > Mammalia > Chiroptera > Hipposideridae > Hipposideros > Hipposideros armiger. The sequence continues at coordinate 417,938 of NW_017732275.1, forward strand.
CTTCCCAATTTTGCTATAAATCTAAAACTGCTTTAAAAAGTAAAGTTTATTTTTCAAAAAGGAGCCTTCAAAGTATACAATGGAGTCAGTAGACATCTAACCCATCCACTACATCTCTAGCATCTATTTGTTTGTGCAATGTGAAAAGATAGCAAAATTGATGATCCTGGATCCTACATCTAACATTGCTTTTCTTGTAAGGAAAGAAAATTATATTAATTACAGTTTGTGTTAAGTATATCAGCTTATAGACAAATATTTAAAAATGATTATTTTCTATGTGGTAAATTTGTACATAAATATATTAATTCTCAAACTTAAAAACAAAAAACTAAAACCCAGAATAACCCCGTTTTTAATTGCTCAACCACTACAGCCGAACGGTTGTTTATAGGGCTTATAATGTGGATTTCCTTAGACCTATTGTTCTCAGCGTTGACTTTGCTATGTCCCTAGTTATTAAAGAACAAAGAGACTTTCACTTAGCCATCTGCAAGGAAACACTAGTGCGCATTGAAGATGATTCATCACTTCTTACATTTAAATTTCTCTAGTAACTTATGGGAAATGATTTAGGGGCTGTTGTTCTGGCAAAGTGAAATTAATCTGCCTACTCCCTCTATGTAGGTATATATGTATATGCGTGTATGCACAACGCACACGCAGACATTAATTTCTAAAACATTTTATAAATTATCAGGTACTTTAGAGTAATGAAAAATAATTCATGTTCTGGAATCAGAATCCTCCTCCACCCCTTAAGATCCGTATGACTTACGCCAGATTACTTAATATCTCTAAGCCTGTGATTTTTTACCTATAATAATTTTTGTTCCTCATAAAACACTTTAGAATTTTAAATGAGATGATATGTGTAAAATACTTAGTACCCATAACTATAGTACACTCAGTAAGTGTACTATAGTTATTATTATTATCATTACTATCATCATTATCATTATTGTCTAATTTAGTTCTCACAACTTTTTGAAAAGCACCTTTTTAGCCTCAGGTCATTCTCTCTTCTCCCCTGTATTTCCCCAGCCTCTCATTGGCTGCACCACGCTCCCCTTGGACCTGTTATCCTGTGAAACCATCTCTCTCCTTCTGTCACTACTAAAGTTTGTGAAAGTTTGCTGCCTGCCACCTTTTCCCACTGACACTCGACTCATCCCAGGCTGGTTCTCTTTCCAGTGTATGAAAGTTGATCTCATCAAGGTTGCCAAAAACCTCTCGATGGCCAAACGCTGTTTTTTTAGTATTCATGTGCCGAATCAATTTTCCTGTAATACTTAACCATGGTAACCAAGATTCCAGTGCTTGCTCTATTGGCTTCAGCAACATGTCTCTGCTGTTTCCTATATTCTTCTGACTCCTTATTACTGGAGTTCTCCATGATCTTGATTCTTTCACATTCTTCATATTCTGCCCAGTGGTATTATCATCAGCTTCTTCAGTCTCATTTACTTCTTGTCCTTTCAATTGAACAAAGTCCCCATCCCTGGTTCCAAGGGCCAATTGGGCATTGCCACGTCCAATATTATATTTTCCCCAATCTTTTTACTGCTACCCGCACAGTGAATTGGAAACTTAGTCATCATCCTGAGATACTTCCCAAGTATCTACCACGTGTGAGATACCCATCCCTAACTCCTCTCTGAGGTCCTGATTATCCTTGTTATTTCTTGCTTATTATTGCAACAGCCACCAATATGAGAGCCCTGAAGGTGTCCAGTTAACTATGACCAAACTTACAGTTTTGTCACAACAAATTACTCCACACCCAGTAACTTAAAACTGCAACAATTTATTCTCATGAATCAGTGGGTCAGGTGTCTGTGCTGGGCTGGGCTCAGGGGCATTGACGATCTTAACTGGGCTTGTTTGTCCATCTGGCAGTTGGTTGATCTGGGCTGGGATAAGCTGGAGGAGTTTGGCTCTGCTCCACCTGTGTTTCTTTCTTGTTCCTCCTAGAACAAAAATGTCTCCCCAGCTTGGCAACTGCAGGACCATGGGAACAGAAGCAGAATCTCTAAAGGCTTTTTGAGTCCTGGACTGGGAACTGGCACGTTACTTATATCTTATTTTATTGCTAAAGCAAATCATGTTGACTCATACCGAAAGTCAAGGAGTAGGGAAATATACTCTGCTTTTTTGTCATATGGCAAAGGGGACAGATACAGGGATAAATCAAGAATTGGGGCCACTAATGCAGCTTACCACGCTGAGTCAAGCTTCTTCTTAACCTAATCTGTTGCTTTATTACCACGGATCTTTAGAAACATAAACTTGATCATGTTAATTCTTGGCCTAAAATCTGTTGGTTGCTTTTTGGATAAAATACAGAGTGCATCAGACCCTTTGTCTTCCCCAATCTAGTTTGCCAGCTGCAATGTTCATCTGTTGCTTTGTCTGCCCAGCACTTCCATTTTCCTTTAGGAAATCAGTCATCTTGCCACTGTTCCATAGCATCGATGTGAGGCTCAGAGATGGGCATGGGATGCAGGGTGAAATCCTGTTGCTCATTTCCCTTCCAACAGGAATTCTTTTGTTGGTGGAAAATATTAGAGTATGGGAGAAACAAATTCCACTCTTTGCTGAAGTTATTGACAGTCATTTTATTGCCTCATGAAGACAGCCTGTCAGCGGAACGAAGGCAACATACAGAGAAAAGCGGAGCTGAGAAATACAGAGTAAGAAAGCAAGCTCTATAATCATATTTTTTTTTTTTTGGTCCTGGATACAGCCATGCTTGCATCACCCCTCCCCCCTTTTTTGGTTTTACTAAAATCATTTGAATTTAGTTTCTGCATTGTGTAACCAAAAGCCCCTGGCCCAAGCCCACATGTGTACATGTAGCCATTCATACTTCTCATATCAGGCCATGAACCAACACCCTCACATGTTCTATAAATGCAACATGTTCCATCCCCATCGACACTGATTTCATTCAAGTTTCCAACGATTTACTAAGTGTAAGTCCCTGGAGTGTCTTTTCCCTGTCTCCCTCCCAGCCAGAGAAATTGTAGTCATTCTTTAAGATCAAGTTCATTGTCAATGCCATTTTTCCTGTGAAATCTTTCCTAACTCTTAGACAAAAATTAATCTGCAGTGTATGCATATTTAGAGGCAGTAAAGAGAAAGAAAGAGACCCAGCTATTACATGCTTCATAGCACAATAAACATGATATTGGAGGAGCAATTTATCCCATCCATCAGTAAATGTAGTTATCTCTATCTTCAAAATCTACTCAGAATCATGTAGCTTCTTATCACTTCCATTTTTGCCAGCTATCATCATCTCTCTCATGGACTGTTGCACGTGTGCCTTACAGGTCTCCATGTTTCTGCCCTTCTCGCCCTACACTCCATCTTCAACACTGTGTCCTTGTAATGCCAAGGGAGATTTGCTCCCAAACTTGTTTCTAGGTCTCTGAACAACCTGGTCCCTCTTCCATCTCTCCAGCCTCATCCCCTTGCTCACTCTGTTGCTTCTCATACACATAACTATGCTTCTGCCCCAGGACCTTGGTAGTTGCTGTCCTTTCTTGAAATTCTCTTCCTACAAATATTTCCTTGAGTTTTCTCTCATTTTCTTCAGGTCTTTGCTGGAGTGTCATCTTCTCAGTGAGGCTTTCTGAGATCAATATATTTAAAAGCTGAGGTTCCGTCCTCCTTCCCTGCATTATATGCTCCATAGAACTTATAACTATGCAGCATACCGTATATCGTACTTACACAAGGTATCAAAAAATACGGTGAATGTTTACATTAAAACAACTTATTGTAAAGACACATTGCCATTAATCCCCCGCAAAATACTTCCCCTCACTTTGAACACACTTATCTCATTCTTGCCACTTTCCGAAACAGTTCTGGAAGTCCTGTTTTGTGAGTGTCTTTAGTTGCACTGTTGTAGCTGCCTCAATGTCCTGAATCGATTCAAAACCTTTTCCTTTCATGGTCATTTTGACTTTGGGGAAGAACCAGAAGTTGCATGGTGCCATATCCGATAAATAAGATGAATGAGGACACACTGTAATGTTTTTGACAGAAATTGCCGTACCAGAAGCGATGTGTGACACAGAGCATTGTCATGATTGAGGATGAAGTAGAGGCATGAAAGAGGACTTCCAGAACTGCTTCAGAAAGTGGCAAGAACGATGGGATAAGTGTGTTTGTAGCAAGGGGAAGTATTTTGAGGGTGGTTAATGGCAATGTGTCTTCTACTGTAATACATTTTTTTTAATTTAAACATTCATTATGTCTTTTGATCACACCTCGTATATTTCAGTTTTTGTCTTTTTCTGCTCACTAGTATATAAGCTCAATGAGATTAGGTATTAACTTTATTGATTTGTTTGTTTATTTACTTATCTACTTTGTTCAGCATTCTCTCCATATTGCCTAGTATAGTGCCTGATACATAAGAGATCTTAATAAATTTGGACAATATAAATGAGCAAAGGGATGCATTTACCTTCATTCATGTCTCTCAATTGTGCTGTGGTATGGAGGTCAGGAACCATATGGCATTTATCCTTTCCTCTGACTTCTACCCCCCCTGGACACCAGAGCACATAATAGGTGTTCAATGAATAGGGTTGTTGTTTTGTTTTTGTGTGTGCATGTGTGTGCGTGTGTGTGTGTATGTGCATGTGTGTGTGTTTTGTTTTTGTTTTTGTTTTTGTTTGGTGCACACAACTAGAGAGTGATAGAACTGAGAATAGAACCTACATCTTTTACAACCAAGTCTTACCATGTCTGCTTTGTTCATATGACAGTGAAACTCAGCCTCAGAAAAATCTGGCTGAAAGGGCCTGAATGTTACCCTTTGACTATTAAAAAACACTATCATGGGCTGGCTGAGTGGCACATTGCTTAAGATCTGGCTTGGGACGCCAGCTCTGAGCAGCAGGGCCCCGGTTCAGATCCCACATTAGGGCCTGTGACACTGCACCCTCTACAGCTAAGATGGTGAACAACAGCTCGACCTGGAGCTGGGCTGCCGTGAGTTGCCGGCGATGGCGGCGATGGCATAGGCTGCAGTGACACTGCAGTGGGCTGCCATAAGCTACCATGAGTGGCTGGCAGCCAATGTGAGCAGCTGTCAGCTGGCATGAGCTGCTGTGAGCGGCCATCCAATGGCTGGTGACCCATCTGCCTCAGCTGGGAAGAGCGCAATGATCATAATACCAACATGGGGCAGTGAAGCAACGTCCTCCACAACTAGACTGAAGAACAAAAGGACAGCAACTTGTCTGTTCCCCTTCCCCAATTCCCCAACGCTGTTCCCCTCCCCCAGTTCCCCAATAAAATCTTTAAAAAAAACCCCAAAACCAAAAACAAAAACACTATCTATTCACACTGATTTTTTTACTCTATCAAAAATACATTTAATACTTGATTCACATGTGAGAACTGTGTGATCCAGTAATAAAATATTGTAACACATTTAGTGAAATTCAAGCAAACTACAGGGTACATTATTAAAATATAGCCTCATTCTTTTCTACATTAATGATCATATAGCTTCTTTAAGACATTGGAAATGCATTTTTGGCTGACAGTATCACTAGCTTTAAAGGTTGAATGGAAAAGATGTCTCAACCTTGTACTCTATGCAATTTTTCTGACCATCTTGCCCTTTTTAACCAAGATTATTTTAATTTTCTAATGGTCAGTTTTGCTAAGAAAATATTTTTATACATCACAATTATCCCCATGAACTAAAAAGTTGAGATATGGAGAAATACATCCACAAAAAAATTGAGCAGAAAAAGCGTAACTTCTTTGAATAGGTTTTTTCCACACTTATCTCAGCCAATGCTTAATTTAATATTTATTTTTTCTGTTTTATATTTTTGCTGTCTCTTGGGAAAAACTGCTGCTCATAGCATGGAGTTTTATAGTTTGATTTATCCATTTTTTTCCCAGTATTTACCAAATAAATACAATGTTTCACAGCTTTACACTCCATGGCATAATGCTCTAAATCTTTCTCTAGTTTTTGTAAAGTCTTGGACAGCATATTCTTACCATTTTTTTGTGTGTTAAGAAAACTATAAAACTAAGAAGATAAAAAAAATACTTATTTTTTTCTCTTAAGAGAATGGAGAGAATAATCATAATAGAGTTTTCAAGATCATTTAACATTTTTTTCCAGAATCTTATTTTAAGGAGACTAATAGTACTACTATGAATATGATTATTACCCTAGCCTCTGCTACTGTTAGTTACCATTATAAGATGTCTTACTTGCATATCTTGCTTAATCCTCAGAATTCTCCTGTGAGGTGAGTACTCTTTATTAACCCCATTTTACAGAATAGGAAATTGAGGCTCAGAGTGGTTAAATAATGTTTTTGAGGTCATAGAGCTAGTAAAGGCTGATGATGTTAAGATTTGAACACAGACCTGCCTGCTTTCTTTAAATGTGTGGTATAAAACTCATAAAATTGCTACAAAGTCTGTAACTGAAACGACTGAGTTCTTTTAGGGTATGATGAGTATATTTTAAGAATCTATTAAGGAAATTCCAGTGTAATTCAAATGGATTCAATATGCTATGTTAACATTTTTCCTTACGTTAAAATATTTTAGAAAATTTAAAAAAAAAGAGAAAACTATAACAACGTTATAGATGATAATAGGATTTCATATTTTTTTAAATTATAATGATAAATAAAGTCAATTCAGTGAATTTTCTGAGGATAAAATAACACAAACAACAAAGATTCATTCTGAAATCCAATCTTTACTACAGGACATTATACGAACTACTAAGTTTATAAATTAATAAATATGACTGTTTTCAGGAAAAATTGTGTGTTAGTTCAAAATAGGAGATCTCTTTGAATTGGTTTTGAATAGAGAAAATATAAAATTTTAGAGTACTTTTTATATGGCAGACATATATCTTATTACATAGCTCATTTCCTCACAAAAGCCCTTTGAAGTGGGCATTTTATTTTAATTTTAAATGTGAGGAAACTGATGCTCAGGGAGATAAAATAATTTTCTTTAGGTCTCCAAACCAGATAACTGCAGAGCCTGGATGTGGTCCTGAGGTTAACTTGCCATTACTCTACTGGATTCTTTTGGTCTTTGTTTTTAAAGGTTGAGTCTATGGTGAACTAGAAAAAGATTGGTAGGGGGATAAAATCCGATAGGTCCACCTAAGGAACTAGGTCAGGCAGGTCCTTATAGGACACTGAGTGTTTGATTTTACTTTGAATGAAATGGAAAAGCCCTAGAGGCTTTTGAATAGAGACACAACACAATCTGACTCCCATATTAGCAGTATTACCCTGACTGTTCTCTTAAAAATAGACTTTAGAATAATAAAGACTGAGATAGGGAGACCAATTAGGGACTATTACAGTAATTCAGGCAGAGAATTTTATTTAAATTATGCTTTGATAGTAGAACTAAGAGGATTTGCTAATGGTTGGATGAATATTCACAATATCATGCCATGTAAAATGTTTCCTATCTTCTCTGCCTCCTCCTTCAGCCTACATTAACACATTACACCTGTGTCATAGACTTGTATTTTAGAAAGAACACTGGTGGAAAAGTATTAGATGAGAGCATCACTAGAGGCAAAGAGACCAGGTAGAAATCTGCTGCAATATACCTAATGATAGATCATGGTGGCTTGAAACCAGAAAGTGGTGATGGAGATGGAAATAAATCTATAGCTTAAAAATAGGAATTAGTAACTGATAGTAAATTTACAAGAGAGAAGAAGAATATATAGCTTTCAGACTTAAGTAACAGTTTGGGTGATAATGCCTTTCTAAGATAAGGGAACACAAGAGAGAGACAAAGAATAGGTAGAATATGGGAAATGGGAGTGGATAATATGAATTCAGCTTTGGGCATACTAAATTCAGGGTTCTTATGGGGGATGCAGGTGGTTTTCAGGGGAGAGTGGTTTCCATGAGTGTAGCTAAGAGGATAAACAAGGGCTGGGTTTGGAGAGCCCGTCTCATCATTAGGTAGACATAAAGCTACAGGAACACTTGAGATCATCCAAGCAGAAGGTTTGGAACGGAAAGAACAAAGTGTTGAGGACAGATCTAAGAGAAATAGCTCCATTTAAGGAGTAGGTTGAGGTAAACTAGTATAAGAAGTAGGGAAAAAAATAGTGGCTAGGAATGAGTTGGGGTAATATTATAAAGGTTGAGTGTGGGAAAGCCTAAGGAATGAGTGTGTATGGTCAATAGTGTCAAATGTTGGCAACAGTCACAGTTAATCAAAGATTGAAAGAAAATCCAGTGGATTTAGCAACATACAACTAGCCATGACCTTACGAATTTTAATAGTGAGTAGGAGCCCTATTACTGTAGTTTGCCTGTTGGCCTGTCCATTAGACAGAGAGCCCTATACCATGGTGCTGAGTTCTTGAATCTTTATTCAATTCCCCGCACCACCTTACGGCATGTCAAACAACAGAGATTTGAGATTTGGCTGTCGGTCTGAAATGGAGACTTAAACTGAAGCAATAAATCATGGGCTCCGTGCTGTATGTGCTATGCCCCTTATGCCTCCTAAAAAATATTATCCTCAATTAATTTTCACTGAGAGACTTAAGACAACTGGAATATATAGTATCTGGAATTGCATTTGTCATTTCCTGCTTAATCATAGATGTCTCATCTTATTTTTAGTGCCACTAAGAATTACTATCTTTGGGAGCTAATCACTATAGAGTCACAGAGTGTCAGTTATTTGTGACTTGTACAATCTATTTTGATGACTACACAACTTACATCTAAGGAATGCCACATTCCACAGTGTGCTGTGTTGGATGACAAGATCATTTTACACTGAATTCCAAGCCTCTACACTCTACCACTAATATATCTGGATGTGAATACCCTAATTTGTGAGCTACATAACTCCTTTGTTTCCTTGCAATAGATGTTGTATTAAACTGTCCTTCATACCCCAAAGACAGTGTTCTTTCCCTATAAAGCACCCCTTTATACCCGAGTGCAGGATAGAGCTTTTTTAGTCTTTCTCAGAACTCCATTCATGTCCTCTCTAATAAAGACCTCTTTGTAACATGTCCATTAGTAGAACTCCCTAAAATTTCAGGTTCTCTGGAAGAACTCTACAGAGAAGAAAGGGGAAATGTTAGGATATGTATATATTTGGTGCAAATATAAACAAATAGAAAACTGATCAGTTCAAGATATTCTTCCCTTTGCAATAATGCCAGTGAAATGAAGAATTTGTGTGCCTGATTTCAGCACATTGTTCTGATGATAGCCCATTTCTCCTTTGCCTCCTTTAATGGTGTTTACCTACTTATTTTTTATGCCTTCCATCTTTGGCCTTGCTTTTTCAATGAAAGAAACTTATGCACACCCAGAGACCCCAAATTTTCATAAGCTGCTTTTTAAAAATAAAACATTTGTACAAATATAAGGATTTTTAGATTTTGAAGTTGTTTTCCACCCATACCTTATTTCAAAGGAGATTAAGTTTAACTTTGAAAGCAAAAGCATTTTTCCTCACTTTTGCCTAATACTTAATTTGATAATTTGTCATTTTTTTCTATCTGTTACAAAAGAGAAAGGAAGGAAGGAAGGAAGGAAGGAAGGAAGGAAGGAAGGAAGGAAGGAAGGAAGGAAGGAAGGAAGAAGGAAGGTAGAAAGGAAAGAAAGAGAAAGAAAGAAAGAAAGAAAGAAAGAAAGAAAGAAAGAAAGAAAGAAAGAAAGAAAGAAAGAAAGAAAGAAAGAAGGAAGGAAGGAAGGAAGAGATGATTTTTCCTCAGAATTGACAGTCAACCTCTGGAAAGATTAAGAGAAGTAAACTAGTTTATCAAATTAAAGGTTTTGATAACTTGCACAGCTCACTTAGTAATGACTAACCTGGAATTTACAGTATGTAAACTGTTTTCACGTTAAAATACTTCTAAACAAAGTGTTTGAACATAGACTCAACTAGAAAAAAAATGTAGCATGTGTGTTTATTNAGAAAGAAAGAAAGAAAGAAAGAAAGAAAGAAAGAAAGAAAGAAAGAAAGAAAGAAAGAAAGAAAGAAAGAAAGAAGGAAGGAAGGAAGGAAGGAAGGAAGGAAAGAAAGAGAAAGAAAAACACAAGAAAGAAAGGAAGGCGAGAAATCATAGTGGAGGAAAGTCACACCAGAGATTGTATTAGGCGGAGGCAAATGGCATTCACCTTTTACAGTCCCTGTGTTTTATAATGAAGATACTTCATTGAAACAATGATGCATACTTCAAGGGTTCCCTGGAGAGCCGTGAATCCTGTTTGGAGAGATTCATGAATATGTGCATTAGCACAATCCAACTGGAACTTGCCCTTAAAAAAAAAAACAAAAAAAAAACCCGAACCACCAGAGAAGCTGATCAGTTTCCGCTTATGTATATAATCAGAAGGTTATCATATTATCTCCCTCTCCACAGGAAAAGCAGATGCGTATTTTTCTACCACCTTAAGATTAGAAATGCCAAAGGAAACAACAATCTCTCCTCTGTGATGTTCATTACATGAAATCCAAATAGAGACCTTTTTATACTAGTCTCTAGACCAGTATATAAAAGAGCAGAAAAGGAATATAGGCTCAATTTTTGAAAATCAATTTTAATTTTTGCATAAGATGAGTCTTAGAACAAACCTTTGAAATACACATTTCTGCTCTAATTTGCTGAAGGTCATTAATTAATAAAACTGCACCGAGTTCAAATATTGCTAGAGATATATTATGAGACATATATTTCAGAGTCAAAGCTCAAAAAAAGGTACATAAAACTCTGTGCCTGAAAGATGAATGAGGGGCACAAGACAGATTTTGGAGTAGTGGTTTATTTAAAGTACAAAGAATTCCATGGAAAATATTTCTAACCAGCAGTTGGTGCCCACGTTTCAATAAAAATGGCAGACCACCACCAAGCCAGTGACAGTGATAAAGAGTATCCAGGTATATTTGCAGATTTATCTTTAGGTTTTTGCTCCACGACCTCCAAACAAAACAGAATATAAAAAAAAGAGGAAAAGCCCCCAACCTTGATCATCACAAAGAAATAGCAGCGAAAATTTGTTGCTACCTAAAGACTAAATGTCTAAATGTTGTGAAGTTATCATCTTCTATGCTGTGCCAAGCAGAGACATCATTAGCAAGTGTGAATAATTGCTGCAGAGAAATTGAAAAACTTCTCCAGATTTGGGGGAAATGGTGCTTACTTAAAAAAGACCTTATGTAAATTTTTTGGGGCATTGCTATTATTAAGTTCTGTGCTCTGAGTTCAACCATGTCAGTATTTACAGCATGTTGTGCAAACTTAGGGGAAAGAAGTAATTGTCTAAAAAGAAGAGCACAATTATATTAATGTTAAAAATGACCTAAATGCTGTCTGGCAAATACTTTTTTAACTTGTCTGTTACTTAGACATCTAGTAATGAATTGCCAGAAACGATTTCAATTCATTATTTCTAGTCTCCATGTTCATGGAGAAAATAGTGTTTAAACTTGTGCCGTATGTTCTCAAGCCTCTGGATTCGAAAGCTCCTGAACGTTTTAGACTCGCCAAAAGTGATTGAGAGTCTGCACCATTCTCAGTGTGTAGGGTAGGGCCAAGGGGACATTGTTAATTTGAGAGGTTACAATGGTATAGTCATGCATTTAAATTATTTCGAACTTTTCACCAGAAGTCGTATTCATGTTTTGGAAAATTAGTATTTGGCCAGGCTCTGAGGGGGAAAGCATTTTATTTAGTAATAGTTCAAATAATGCAGTAAAAATGTCTCTCTCTGCATTAGAACTAGCCCTGGTGGCCTGATTCAGTCTTTTGCCCATTTTCTTAGCTTTTCCAGCTTCACACACACAAAAAGAAATTGTACAAAACACTTAGCACTATTTTTTCATAGCTGGTAAATGGGCTTTCACAGCACAAAGGCAATGAAAAATTATTTGGAAAGGTGAACAGGTTTTTATAAAAACTAGAGAACTCTCTTCATTCATCGAGACTCAGCTTTCTGTCCTTTTCTAGTTTTAAATCTAGTCTCTAGAATCCCTAAAGAATTATACTTCCTAATGTTAAGTGCTGAATATAATCATCAAAACCAAATTTTATAAAGAAGAGTGGTGTTAGAAGAAAGATTGCTCTTTACAGACAGGTTTCTTTTCATGCCCATGCATACAAAACCTATTTATTTACCTATCTACTTCTCTTGATAGAACCATCTCAGGATTCACGTATGCAACACAGAAAATGTGGCTTTGAGCTCTTTTTGTAAATAGTTCCTATCATAGCATCTTGGAAGTTTTTTTATCTTGTGCAAAAAGGCAGTTTTCACCACCAACACAGCCATGTTTTGTAAAAAGAGAACTAGCTAGTGAATTGCAGCTGCGGGTGTGTGTGTGTGTGTGTGTGTGTGTGTGTGTGTGTGTAAGGTGGCAGTGAGGGAGTACAAGGTCAAAGGGTAAATTCCAATTGCTGTGACATATTTTTATGAGCTGAATCATACGCAGCTTTTAGCCTTGAAAGGGGAAGAGGATCTTAGAAAGGGAAGTAACATGAATGGGCAGGTCAGGAAAATCCTCAATAAGTGTTCTTCCAAATTAGCAGTTAATTGCTCCCCAACCTGCCATATTCATCCATTTGAATTTTATTTTATTGTCCCAGGGCTTGAAAAGATCCGTGTTCTCTTATGTGAATCCCAGTAAAATTTGGATGGCAAAAGATGAAGTTATCTTGGAGAATTGACATCCCTTTATACCTTTGGTATTTTTCTCCTTGTTGGAGGAGGTGAGGGGTGAAGCATCCTTGAAAGTCAGAAAGGAGGAGGGGACCACGCCTGGAGTTAGTTCCCAACCCCAGGCTGACAAAGCATCGCTGCAACAGGAAGGAAAATGCTAACCCGAGCGGGGAGAAAAGACAGGAGGGTCCCCA
>NW_017732275.1:431091-467778 GCF_001890085.2 Hipposideros armiger
AAAAAAAAAAAAAAGCTGATGTTAAAATCAAGGAAGAAACAGAAGGGTCAGGGGCAACAGTGAAGGCAGAAGCAGCTGCTGTGGCCGGCCCAGCACCAGCAATCACCGTCCCGGCGGCGCGGTCGCAGGCAGCGGCCGCCGCGGTGACAGCCCGAGTGGCAACAGCTGTGGGGAGGCCCGGCTTCTCCCCGGTGCCGCCTGCACAGGGGTCAGAGTGGGGAGTCCCTATCGCTCCCATCTTCTGAGCAAGCACATTCTTTTCATTCCTTCACTCTCGCCTCTCAGCGTCAGCTGACCGGCTGCTCCCTCCCTGGCTTTGGGGATTGGCAAAGCCGGTGTTCTTTTTCCGCGCTGCTCGCGAATGACACCCGGTCTTGTTCATGTAGGTAGGTGTCCCTGCAGCTTCAGCAGTGCGTTCTCCGGGCCGGTGAGACCCAGACCTCGGCGGCATCTTATCTACCGGCTGGCTCGTCAAACCCTAAGGCGTTTTGTTGGTGAGAGAGCAGTGACTCAACAGGACCCATTATAATGTTGGACGTTGATGGGGATAAACCCAGGCAAAACTCAAGAGGGTGACCAGCTCCAAGGCGCTGAAAGAAGATGAACAAATTAGGCGATTTCAGTATTATCAGACACAACACTATGACCCTTTTTGTTTTAAAAAGAACATAAATGTGACTACACATTGAATGAAGTTATAGGCCATAAAAGGGCAAGAGAGAAAAGGGAAGAGATAATAGGCACTGTCCATCTGAGCCTGTTACACTTACTGTTTCAAATCTGTTCAGACAGTGTTAGTGGCAAATACATAGTTTACCGGCAATAATGAAAGAGGGAAGGAATAAAGATAAATATTACTGGGCGCTGCAGTGCATTAGAGCAGTGACAATTGCTGTTTACTTGCTTTTCGTTTATGAAAATTACTCGGGGCAAGGTTATATGTGAGACGCATCTTTGTATTATTTTTTTGTCTCCTGTTTTTGGAAGTCAGGGTGAGTGAAAACATTCAACTTTCTTTTTCTTACTTAGATAAACAACAACAACAAATAATAATAAACCTTTTTTAGTATGAATTTCTCTCCTCTATTAAATATCCCAGCAAAATTAATTGTACATTTTTTGGTATTTATAGCTATCCTGTTTGCCCTCATTAAGCCTACCCCATATGACTGTCAAATTCTACCTAAAAGTTTACAAAATTTCACATGTATGCCCTTTAATTTTGCCATGCAATTATGTATTTCTGTGTATACTTGGGCATTTGACCATTGAAGATTTTAGGGACATTTTTCACTTGCTTAAGAATTAAACAGATTTGTTTTGTATTTTTAAGTATAAGCTCCTTAAGGGTGAAACTGGAGATTTCTCCATAGTCTGGAAGCTGCCATTCTCAAAATTAACCTTAAGTAGGCACATTTTGGGTTTGCAAGAACAAGCCAAACTTCAGAATTTCAACTTGTGTACATAAGATTTCAACTAAATAGGAAATGAAATGTTCTTAGAGTGAAAAAAGTGTCTTAAATTAGAAGAGGTAACTATTTGTTGTGGCCACAAAAGTATACAAATAAAGTCATTGTGTATTTTAAAATTTCAAAATGCATTACATTTTGTATTTTGGTTATTTGAAATGGAATGGAATCATTACAAGTAAGATTACATTTGTCACGTAAATGAACATCATCAAGATATTCATTTGTAATGAAAAAACAATAATATTACATTTAGATAAATTATCTTACATAAATATCAACAAAATGATGTAGCATTTTGCAAATATTTGAAAAGAGTTTTCTGAAAAACAATTAAGATAATTGATTCGCAGATTACTTTAATACTATTTTCAATGTGAAATTAAAGGAATTTTTATAAAATGATGCGATTCCACAAAAACTTACATTTCATTAAGTGTATTTTTAAAGTGGCATTCAAAACAGGAAGAAGGTTGAAGCATTTATACTTCTGTGGTGAGCTCAATAAACAGAATCTTTATGTCTCTGATTTAATTTAGACATTTTGTATTTTTATAGTGTGATTTTAGGGTTTTGATATATTATTTTTGACATGTCACAACATATAATTGGGGTTCTGCTCTTCATTGGCTCTTCTCACTAGAGAAAAATCAAAGATCTATTTAATTTGCAGGTTGATACTAATTTGTTTGTTCTATTATTGTATCACTGATCTTTTCCCAACACAGCGATATTGCATGAATTTCATATTACAGTATTTTTGTAAAATAAAATAAAATGAGAAACTTGTTTCACATAATAGAAACAAACTTTTTTACCACCTAGCTAAAAAATATGCATCATTTAAAATGTACACTAAAATTACATTTTATTTCTTTATAGTCAAACAAAAGCTCCCTGAGTGAAGATTCAGAGATTTCCTGGGTTTTATCTAAATTCAAAGTGCCCTCTACTGTCAAAAAAGTGTACTGTGCAGAAAAAGAAAACTTGACAAGTCTGAAATCAAAATCTCGACAGTGAGAGACAGATGGAAGAAAACCAGGATAGGTGAGGCACTGCCACTGAGCCCTGGGGCAATTCAGTTTGGAATGTTCCATCCGTAAATGGTTATGCTGCTGTTCCAAGTTAAAAGTTTCGTTAAAATTACTTGTAATTTTACAACTGTTGTTCTGTGTTTCTTTTCTTTTTTTTTTTTATTTTGGTTTTAAAACTGAAATTTCACTTTGGTGTCACTGTATGTTTTACTATAATGATCTGAACAATGCATGTCATGACCGCCAAGCTAAACTTTAAAATGACATATACCCTGATATGTTATTCTATTCCTGAGGAATATTATTTAGAGGTTCTTTTCATAGTTTTCTATGTTAGAACATTTTCATGTTACTATGGATTATATGCACTTAAAATACAAAATATTCATTACTATCCTGACAGTATAAAGATAAGTAACCATTTAATCCAGTATGGAAAAAAAGTCAATGAAACTTAAAAATATCATGCAAACAAATATGGGGCTGCCTATTTTGTTCTTGCTTAAGATGTTTCAACATTATGAAGACAGTCATAAGCATGCTCTGTGTGTTTAAGTGTAAGCCTGTTACAATCTTAAAATTAAATTCAGTGACCCAAAGAAAATTTTGCCATAAGAAATTCAAGCTATTCCACAATGTTAAGTTGTATGTTATAGTGTATTGCAAAGCTGTGAAACTTGAGGTTTGTGATAGAAATAGGTGAAAAATTTTGGAAATGGTTATGGACATGTATTATTAAAGCAATGGAGGGTATCACAATATACTAAAACCAAGAGTATTCTGATTGAATTCATAACTTTTTATAATAAATTGATAATTTGAAGTGAAATTAAAGACTCACTGACATAGTTGAAGGAAGGGAAAGCTCACAATTTGTCAAGTGCGCAATATGTATAACAGGTCCCGGTGAACTAGCTCCGTGAAATATTTGGTCTATATTTCAATCAAAAACAAATTGGAGATTAGATAAATTAGGAGAAGATTTTATATAAAAATAAAGGGCTATAGCTTTTATGTCAAACAAATGAAGAAATAGTTTTTCAGGCTAATCAACCACTAGCAATTCTAGGAATGACTATTGGGTGGAGATGACCAGAGAGCTAGTGCTTCCAGGAGAGTGGGCCTCAGGCAGCCACCCTGTTTCCAGCGCTTTCCTTCCTGTGCCTCTTTAACATCTCTGGGTGGTTTCTAACTTTGCCACATCCCAGAAGTCCACCCTGCCTCCTGTCAGAAAGAAGGATATTCAAATAACACTGAACATTAATGCTTTCCTGATATAAAGGGTTATATCTATCAGGGTATTTGTTTGCTAACAAGCACACAAACCAATGAATAACTAAACAAATGAACACATGAATGAGAGGCAAAACTTCTCCCAAAGAAGTGGTTGCCTGATGGTAGAATTATGAGGTGGTTTGGAGAAGAAGAAGCTTGTCAGGTAAAATACCATCACAGGCCATCAAAGGATGGCTCTTTTTGCAGCAAACAGCACAGCAGTCTTCTCAATTGTTTGAAAACCCCAGCAAATCTAGTATATCTAAACATTTCCTCCAGCTATTTTTCAGTACTTGAGGGCAAATCTATTAACCCAAGTGTATACTTGAACCTAATTTCTGTGGAATCACCATTTCTCTTGATCAGTGCTCAGTTATTTTCTACTACTTGGAAATATGTAATATTAACCCTAATTCCATGAAAAAGTGCCCACATTAAAAAAAAAATCTAACACTGTGATGAACTAGATGACCAACTAAATATTTTATGCTCCTGTTTCTTTTGCTTTTAGAATCAACTTTTTTGAGTTCAACTTGAGATAATCAAGTTTTTAATTAATGAAGTCTAATTAATAATGGACTTTTGTCCTTTGGCATAAGTACTGGTTGTCCTTCTGATTCAGTTCAGGAAAACGTTAAATCACAGGGCTTGACATGCTTTGGCCAATGACAAGCTAAGGTAGACCCATGGAACTCTTTCTTCTGGCAAAATGAATTTTGAGTTAAAATCCTACAAAGACAGAAAAACCATCAGCTCCCTGACGAGATTGGTATTTATTTCCTATTACTTAGAACATAAGAGGTACTCTTATTCTTATCCTTTTTGTGGCCTGGTTATCCAACTGTCTCATAGTTTCTGTGGGCCGCACAATATCCTTCTGATAAATTCCATTTCTCTGTAAGATAGCTAGTCAATTGCATTTGTTCGCAACCAAATAAATCTAATTGACACAATACATGTCTTTCTCAGTGAGCAACTCACAGTGGTATGAATGATATTTACAGAAAGTTCACGAATTTTCATTTCATGATCTGGAAGCTTGATTGAATAGGGGACTTGGCCACAGCCACATAGTATGAAGGTGCAAGAGAATGAGACTCGGTCCCAAGCCTCCTGAGAGCCATTGCATTATACTGAAGCCCTGAGAGCCCCCATTCCCATCGTCTGCTGTGTTTTCTATATAGCTTTGTTCACATACATTTTTCTTTTCTTCATCCTTACAATTCAATATTGAGAACACTGGTTTGGGTAAAAACATAAAAATAATGTATGTAATGGAGATCAAACAATTTTAGAAAACAAAGTACTGGGGTGCTAAAAATATGTATACACATTTTAAGACATGTTAACACTTTGGTCAACGTTGCTCAAGCAGTAGTTTGCCATAATCAGAAGTGTCTGGACGCTGATGGTAACCACTTTGAGCACCTCTTGTAAATGCAGAAGTCAAACGTGACTTGTATTCATCTTTTGTTATCGGTATATGGTATATTGAGGATTACAATTTTAGTACAGTTTGCCCCTTTCTTAAAATGTGTATACATTGTTTTGGCACCCTCTGTATTATGACAAATTGAGATATTTGTAGTATATGTAGTTCTCTAATACTATGCAGTTTAGTGCAAGATATATCTTCCCTAGAGGAAGTGAAATTCAGTGTATTTGAATGGTGGAGGGAGCATGTTTGAACTCTATGTGTTTATGTGTATGCATAAGTAACAACTATCTATTTACAACCTGATAGGATACACAATGAAACCCTTCTTATTTTCTTAGGAGAACTGATGCACGTGGAAGAAAATGTGAATTTTGAAAAATTGCCTTTCTTAAATACATCAGTAGTAACAAAGCATGTCACAAGCATATAATAAAGGGATTATAGTAGACTTTCTTCATTCCTGGGAAACAGCAGAAAAAATCTCCAGGGACAGATCATTAAATCTCCTTTCTCAGTGTTAACTTGGACAACAGCTCAGGAGACATTTCTGAGGGTGCAAGGCACTTATTAGAAGCATGTTTAGGAATCTCTGACTGTTTTCAAAAACCACTTCTGCAGAAAACAAGATAGTTTCCAACCATTTCTGGAAACCATGTATAACTGAGGCGACTCAATTAATTAGAAATATTGTAAATTATAAATGGTAACAGCTGAAAAAGGGTAAGTTGTGGGGAAAACGTAAATTAAATATGAAAAGTACAATCTAACCATGAGAGATCACTCAGTATATATTACTTTATTATATTTTATATTATACTTTTTGAGATAAGGCAATTTACCACAGTATTATTTTATGCCTCACTTACTTTATAGGGGGGAAAATGCAAAGAAAAATTTGGAAATAAAAATGTACAGCCTGTTTCTTTCTCACTGCCACTGTTCCTGTTTACATTACTTAAAATAATATAGAATTATTATTTGCATTATGTTTTTCTTCCTGAAAGGGATTATTATTAAAACCATGATTTTTATTCAAAAATTTTTATGCTTCCATGACCAAGCACTTTGTATTTTTTTCAATGAATTCCAAATAATAAATATAATTTTTTTGAGTACTGATTTAGTCTTACTATTTTTATAGTCAAAGTTTCATTTGCTTCTCCTCAGTGTTCTCTTTCCTAGTCGACAAGTTCTTTCTTGATTGGTAATTTGTTTAACTTTTTCAACAATTAAGTTTAGTAATTAGCCCAACATAATGCATATATTATTATGAGATTAAAGGAGGTTTGAAGCTCCGACTTTGGAACTCACAGTCTGATATTCATCTATTCACTCATTTATTAAATCACTAGTTTATGTATTTAATTTTTTAACAAGGTTTTGTTGAGAACCTACATATTAGATACTCTTGCAAGCACTGGTTATTACTGCTTCCTACCCAGAACAACTTTTACTTGCCTAGGGATAAGACAGGCAAGTTTGTTAAGGCAGGTTACTCCTTAGGCCTTAGGGGATCAATTGAGGCTATACATTGGGACAACCATTTATGACTAATTATTTTTCACTACAGTAATCCCCTCTGAAACAGAGGGGGTACATTCCAAGACCCCTAGTAAATGCCTGAAACTGCAGATAGTTCCAAACCCTATATATATACTATGCATTTCCTGCACACACATACCTATGGTAAAGTTTAATTTATAAATTAGGCACAATAAGAGATTAACAAGAATAATAATAAAATAGAACAATTGTAACAATATACTATAATAAAATTCATGTGAATGGCTTTGGGATCGTTATTTAGTAAAAGAAGAGTGACCTGAACACAGGCACTGTGATGCCCTGACAGTTGATCTGATAACTGAGACTAAGTAACTGCTGGGCGGGGGCGCACGCAATGTGGATGTGCTAGAAAAAGGGACAGACCGAATGGAGCAGGACGTGTGAGATTTCATCATGCTATTCAGAACTGTCCACAATTGAAAACTTATGAATTGTCTATTTCTAGAATTTTCCACGTAATATTTTCAGACCGCGTTGACTGTAACTGAAACCTAGGAAAGCAAAACCGCAAAGACGGGACTATGTATGGTATTACTTTTCTCGTGAGTTACTGAGATACAGGCATCAACCTTCTGGGGTTCACCACTGGGGACAGAAATGGCTGGGAAATAAAACCAACATGGGAGAAGGCAGAGCTGAAAGATACAGGTGGAAATCTAGTCTTGATGATAATATTTGAGCAGCTGTTATCATCAGTGTCTGAAACTATACTATATACTTCTCAGTTAGGTAAACCAATATGTTTTGTTTGTTTAAAGCAGTATGATTTGTGTTTCTCATACAGCTAAAGTGTGGATTAGCCCAGTTACCAGTGTTAACACGTTTATCTGTGTAAACTGCAGAACGCAAAACCATGGATAAGGAAGGATTACTGTAATTTTTATGAAAGCTTTTTTTTAATTAAATTTATTGGGGAGATACTGGTTAATAAAATTATATAGGTTTCAAGTGTGCAGTTCTGAAAGCTGTCTTTTATTTTTTCCTTTTGTTTTTAAAAAACAATGTCTTGGACTCTCCACTTTGGAACTGATGCTTAATATGGTTCCGTAAACACCTAGGACCAACTTTGCTCCAACTATTCTTAGACTTTCAAACCCAGCTCGCAGGAACCTGGGGAAATGGACACTTCCACTGTTCTCCTTCGCCACTACTGCTGATATCACCACCACACCAATTGTACACAGCTTGACCAGGAGGGGAGTTCTCTATCTAGAGTCAGGCCTCATGTAACTTGGTAAAATCTGTAATTCTGAAAAAGAGAATGTCAGCTTCATATTTACTCACTTTTTTCTTTTTATTTTATCTTCTGTGCTTTTTCCTCCTTCCAACAGGCTAGACACTCACCCAGTTGCCCTTTCATTTCCTTTTTTATAATCCCTCTTTCTACTCATCTCTACGGTTAATTATAGCATTTACATGTGACATTGGGCAAGTCAGTTAACCTCAATGAATCTGGTTCTGTTATCTGGATAAATAGAAATAACTTTACTTACAGAGCTGTGGTGATAATTAAATAATGCATTTAAAAGTGTTGAACTCAATTTTCTTTACATTGTAATTGTGATTGGTGAGTGTCTTGTGAATATTAGTCTTACTGGGATTTGTGGATAAAATCTATAAACAAATTTTAAGCTGATTTGTGAGGTTGTTACAATACAATCAAGAGCTTACTTTATATAGACAAGCTACTGTGTGCAATTACCTTAGTATTTTATACCTCACTTCTTAGATATTCCTGTGGTGTTTGTTATTATTGTTATTGTTCTCGTTGTGATTTCTAATTGACCACTTTCTTATACCTTGAAAACATTTATTAGCCAAGCAGAAAGTTGGATTTTCTTTTTCCTTTAACTTAAATCTCTAAAATAGAGGGCCTAGGCCTCAGTAATCTCTGTTTATAATCACTGGTTAGGAGATCTTACCTTTTGCTCTAAATTATTTTTATACGATGATAATTACCAAACTTACATCCCTGGCTTTATCTATTACTTAAATGCCAAACTCATACACCCAACTGCCTTTGTGATATTTCCACTTACATATTTGATGTGCACCCCAAACTCGTATGTCTAAATCAAATTATTGATACTTCCTAGAAATCTTTTCCCTCTAAGTTTGTTTCTTTCTTTTGTTTTGGTTTTGCACAACTATACAGGCTAAACACCTTGGAACAATTCTTACATGTTTTTTTCTTATACCTCAATCTAATGCATAGATAAATCCTGTTAAATTCAATCTTCAAAATGTACCCCAATCCATCTCCTCCAATGCTACAAGCCTAATCCAATCCAACATGAACCTTACCTCAACCTCTGCAATACTCTTAGTTGGTATCCCTGTGTTTCTTGCCCCTCTTCTGTCTATTTTTCATATAGCAGCCAGAGGAATATATTTAAAATGTAAATCAAATTCTGTCCCTCCCATACAAAAAACTTTTCAAAAGCTTCTTCTTTTATTTAAAACAAAATCCAAAGTTCTTATGCTGGCCTAAAAGGTTCTTACCTACTACTGAACAGATCACCTAAATTCATGAGAAAAGCTCCTGACGACATCATAGGGAATTCTATTATGTTGTGAGACTCTGGATCCTGTTAAAATTTGGAATGGCTGTTTATTTTGTTTTTGTTTTTGTTTCTTTTAACAGACAGCCAATCCCGCTAGGTAGAGACTATAAGACCCGACCTTTCTTCTGTGGGCTGTGTTTCCAATGTCCGTTTAGTTTACATAAACTTTGCAGGGCTATTCTGGTCTTCCCTGATTCTGTACCACTCAGGGACCAGTCTGGTGCCTGTGTGGTGATTTACTGTGTAGTTTAGTTCTTAAGTCTTAGCTGTATGGATCCCAATTGGTTTCATTCATGCATAGCTCAGCTTGGGAATAATCAGAATTTAACGCACAGATTCAAAGAGTCCCTTTCTCCAGCTCCTTCTTCTCTGTGACCCAACCCCGATAGTCTATTTCCTAGAGTTTCCCCTTCCCGGTGTTCTGACAAGAAAGCTGGGTTGTAGATGCCCCGTGCTGTTGCACACTTCCCACTACTAGGCCTGCTTTGTGGCAAAACTGCAAGAAACAAGTTTCCGGGCCTCCAGAGTTGCTCCTGCTGCCACTGCTGCTGCTATGGGAGCTTAGTTGTGTTATTGGCTTTTATCTGGAAAACGATCGAGAAAGTCAAAAGAACTTTTACCCTTCAGGGGCTGCTGGCACAAGGTGGGGACGTGGGGTGTTGCCTCTTCGTTTCTGGCATTTACCTGGTGTAAGACAGATAAAGTCAAAAGTGCTCTTCTGCTGCCCTAGTGGGAAAGGGAAGGATACTGCTTGGTTGTTATCACTCACCTGGTGTAGAAAGTCAAAAGGGGTTGCTGCTGCCGCTCCTGTGACCACATGCTAGTGAGAAGGTGGAGGGAGGTATGACTGTCCTATCTAAAGTCTCTCTGTAGGTGTCCTCTATCTGCTTATCCTCTGCTTCATAGCATGTATTAATACCTGAAAAAATATATGTATACTGGAGGTGTCAAAAAAATGTACACAAGTGGACACTTTGGTCTACGTTGCTCAAGCAGAAGTTCGCCCTCCATAATCAGAAGTGTCTGGACGCTGATGGTAACTTTGCGCACCTCTTGTAATTGCAGAAGTCAAATGTGACTTGTATTCATCTTTCGTTATTGGTATATATTGAGTATTACAATTTTAATATAGGTTTCTTTTCTTAAAATGTATATACAGGTTTTTGGCACCCTCTGTACACGTTATATAGGAACAATTAGATACTAGATGATAACAAGTGTACACAAGGCCAGATAAAAAAGCCTAGAGATGGCGCAAGGGCTGGCTGCAGCTCACATCTCCACAGCTTGAGGAGAAAGAATAATAGTAAATGAGTACACAGGCCTGCTTGTGTACCCTGATAGGAAGTTTAGGGGGACCTACTTTCTTATTTTGTGTGTGTGTATATATGTGTGCATGTGTGTATTTGGGATTTTAGTGGGAAGGCACTAACCTTTTTCTTTGGGTATGTTGGTCAACTATTTTTCTCCTCACTGAGAATTTAGGGAAACTATTGAGAGAGGATTATGGATTTAGAGTCAAATAAGAGAATTAATGATAAGGTTTTGGATATAATAGTAGACCTAAACTATCTGTTTGGAAGACAGAATTATAATAGAACGGATTTTCTAAACAAAAAAGAGTGCTTGTGCTATTGAATAATGATATTGGAAATGAATGTTGTTGAGAAGAGGTAGGCATATGCAATATTGCTACAACATATTTGTGAAAAACTAAGGGACACCATTTTCCATATCTTGGCAACCGGACTAAGACTTTTCCACATGTCTTTTTTTTTTCTGTGAAAATACAAACTTATAAAGTTAAATAAGCATTCTCTCTCATAAGAGTGTTTTGAGGGAGTCCTCATATAATAGGAGTACACATATCTAGCTTTTAGCAATGAAATTATGACAAAACTACATTTTTTAAAACACTAAAATAGGGAGTTGGTTACTTTTGTTTTCCTTCCACTCTCTGCTGTCCATTTCTGGAACTATAGTGGTTTCCTAGGAGAATGAAACTTGATTGGCCATATTGGCAGAAAGGTTGTTGGTCTAATTTCAGACATTTACATATCAGATACACGCAACAAAAGAAATGTTTGACACATGGAATTTTTTTAATGAAAAAAATATGAAAAACCTCCTTGGTATACTAAAATTAAAGATGGAAGCCATAATCCAGTAGGTCATCTTGCCAATCGCTTTGCCAATTATTACTTTAAATATTCTCCTTGACCATTACAGTTCAATTAATGTCTTTATTATTTTAGCATAATTTCCCAACTAGACTATCTCTTTTACCAGTTTGCTACATATTCTATACCTTTCTTTTTTAAAACCAAGTATCTTGCTAGATTATCACAGGGTGAAGAAGATACAAAGGTAGAAAGAATGGCTTCCTTAGTATGTCTCTGAGCAAGGATACACAAGAAAGAGTAAACTCAAACAAGTAACAAACAAACACAGCTCTAATAGTCATGTTATACAAAGTTCTGCAAAGCTAAAAGCATCAGATTCCATTTATTAGTAGTAACATGGACAAATGTCGAGGATAGCAAGAGATTGCTACACAGAAACCACCTTTATTAAAAGCTTATAGAAGGGGCCAAGGATTTAGTTCTAGCTGGTCCTTAATTTGAAAATATATACAAGTATAGATAAATAAGCTTGTTTTTAAATTTTCATTTAAAGATTTTGGTATTATATTTTCTAATGCTATCTACATCTGTCAACTTCATTTCAAAAACGTATTTTCAGTTAATAAGAAGAGAATGGCACATTTTTTCTTGAGTAAAGAACTTCACTATTGGTTGATAGATATATTTTTTTTTCCAAGGAGAAAAAGACAAAACAAAACAAGTTAAAGGAAATTTTCTCTATGGTTTGATCTTAAAATTGGATTCTTCAGAAGATCTTTGGAATGTTTTCTGCTATGTACATTTTGCTTGCTGAAATCAGTTTTTAAATTTAATGCTGCAATTATTTGAGAGAAGTTGATGTTCCTTGAACTGATCTAAGTGCAAAGAGTGAGAAAGGAGGGCTCTAAGATAGCATCTGACCCAGAAGAGCCTATAATCTACATAGTTTGGAAAACTGTGAAGACAAGGACACATGTAAAGCAGTATATGATTAATTTAAAATACTATTTATATGAGCATATCTTTGTAGCCACACAGTATTGGTAGAAGTCATTATGTAATACTAAAATAGAGAATAGCAAAAAATAGAGACATTTCTAACTGCAAAAATTGTTCCGATGGACATTTTTTGACAAAATTTATTTTGGTATCTATGTGGGGATGATAATTTTTGTATAGTATTTTTGTGGCTTTTATATTAGCATGTTATACTATAAATTCTATCTCAGAAAACATTTCAATTATTGGATGTTACTCTCAATGTATAAATATGACTCAGGGGAAATTTTCTAGGATTTGGAGCTCTTTATAAAATAGAAGGGGAAGAAGGTAGTGAATTCTTCATCACTGGAGGTGTGGAGGAAGGGAATGAAAGACCGCTTGCTGAGAATGTCATAAAGGTGCCTTAAATGCCATAAAGTGTCACAAAGAATGCCTTTGATAATGGTTGGAATGGATGACCCCTGATGCCTTTCAAATTTGTGATGTCATGAGTCTATGATAGTTTATGACATGCTATAGCATTCAAATAGGGGCTCTTCATTGTAGACTAGAATAGTCTAGGTCAGGGATCAGCAAGCTTTTGAGACGGAACATACCAAAAGAGCCACATGTGGCTCACAAGCCACAGTTTGCTGAACCCTGGTCTAGGTAGTCTTTGGCAAATATGAAAGAGGGTAGATTTTAAGTAACAGGCTGGATTTAGGTAGGCAGTAGAGTAGAGTAAGATCATTCTAGTTGGAAAGGAAGAGAGAAAAGCAGAAAAAAAAGAACGAATGAGCTTCGTATCTTTGGGGACAATGAGGAATTTGACCTGACTAGACTATAGAATTCATGCTAGGGATTGTGGCTATAACAAGTGTACAGAGCCTGATCTATTATGAAGGGTTTTCAGTACTAGGAACAGGTCAGGGAGGATATTATCTTACTTAAATATTATAGAACATTTAGATTTTTCTCTATTAGTCACCTATTAATATATGTGCTCTAGTGAGACAAAACTGGCACAGTCATATAGAAGAAAAGAGAGTAAGATATATAGATAATTTGGGCATTAGTAGATAGACCCTAGTCTTGGAGGGTGCTAGTGAAAACAAGGTTTTTGTACAAATAATTATTTGACAACTATTCTATTTATGTTTACAGATCTAGAACAATGGACATAAACTATTCTTCTTCTAATATAGAGTGAAATCATATAAAGGTGAACACAAATTGCATTGCAACAATCCTTTTA
Source organism: Hipposideros armiger (assembly GCF_001890085.2). NCBI lineage: Eukaryota > Metazoa > Chordata > Mammalia > Chiroptera > Hipposideridae > Hipposideros > Hipposideros armiger. Next base: position 444,797 of record NW_017732275.1, read on the forward strand.
GCACGTCTATTTTTCTGGATTATCCAAAGGAACAGAGAACACAGAAGAGAGATAGAGACAGAGATAGATGATAGATAGATAGATAGATAGATAGATAGATAGATAGATAGATATTAATATTAAGGAATTGGCCCATACAATTCAGGCAGCTGACAACTCTGAAATCCTTAGGGCAGGCTAATGAGCTGGAGACTCAGGTAAGTGTTGATGTCATAGTCTTGAATCCAAATTTTGCAGGGCAGCAGGCTGGAAATTTAGGCAGGGTTTCTACATAGAAATTTTGAGGAGAATTTTTGCTCTTATGGGCTTCAACTGATTAGGCGAGTTTCACCCTCATATTAGAGGGTGATCTAATTTACTCAAAATGTACTGATTTAAAAGCTCATTACATCTAAAAAAGAACTTCATAGCAACATCGAGACTGTTGTTTGACCAAACAAACTCGGCACCATAGCCTAGCCAAGTTAACATATAAAATTAACCATCACAGCATGTGATATTATATGTAAGAAACAAATGCTATTTTGGCATTGATGGGCGGCCATAGTTGTACAGATCCACATACAGATAAGTATATAATTGACTAGTTATTAAAAAGAACTGTAGAAAAGATATGTGATTGGTGGAAAAGTCTATTTCTTTAACCATCTGTCGTTCTTGTTCATTAAGAAAACATTAGTTGTTAAAGTATCAGATGAAGCCCAATCTAAATAACTTTTAAACTTACTTGCTTTCACATAATATGAATTAATAGAAACCTACTACACACATACACCCAAAAAAGAAAGCAGCTAGAGTCTCCATTTTGATAATTTCCTTTATATTCTGTGTCTTGGAGTGGCAGAAGGAAGATGATAGCACGGGTCTTTCCAGTATACCACATCATAGTAATCTGAAAAGTCACATTAGTATTGTTTTTTTATTTTTCCATCATGCCTTCTGATAATTTCGTTTTTTTAATTGAATTTCAACCTTATGTGTACACCCTCATAAACCTTCTCTTCTGTACTTTTACTTCTTCACAAGTTTCTTTATCTTTACAATTAAATGATTAAATGTAATTAGCAAGGTACTGATAGCTAAAGCTTTGGAATTGTTGCCCTTATTATTCAAAAGAAGGAAAAAAATAACTCATTTGGCTAAAAGTTAAATTCATTTGTTATTTTTCTCCAAGAATTGTATTATAAAATAATTGAGACAAAAAATAGAGAATAAGTTTGGCATATGAAGAAGTAATTAAAGTATTACAGCTTTAAAAAATCAAATTGGCACTGCTGATGGGCTAGTGGGTTATGTTTTAGAGATACATTTTAGGCAAATGGTTTGGGGCTGATGATTCCTCCTTAAATGTAACCTGAATGATTTTTCACAAGAAAAAAAGGCAAAAAGGGAACAGAATAGTATTATTCAATTTAGTGACTTCTGAGTAGAATAAATAAAATAATTTTAAATTAAAATTAATGAATTTGGAATAAAATTTAATAATACATAATAAGATACACTACTTTAAAAGGATCATTCCATTTGTAATAATACTAAGAGAAAACATTCAACTGGGAAGAACGTCTAAGGAGAAAATTTTGGTAATGAGGTGACATAGAAAGAAGCCCAGTAGACAAGTTATAATAGAAAACGTGCTGACAAGAGTAAGAAGGCAAATAAGATGAGGTATGCTTAAAACACCAAAACCAAAACAAAACATAAAACCCTAAAAGCAACACCAGGAAATTTCATTTTCTCAGGAATTCATTTACTGAGACTGGTAAAATTACCTTGGTGAGGGCTAAAGAATCAAGAATTGTTAGTTCGCCATCCCCCAAACACAATGGTATTACAAGTCATTTTACAATTATCTTTTTTTAAAAATCAGCAAAACAAATTTAATTGGATTATTTACCTATACTACAGAGAGGATGTAAAGATTAATGAGTTAATTATTGTGAAATATTAAAACACTTTGGGATATCTGAATGAAAAATTGAAATAATTATTTATGTTTTTTCTAGATGTCTCAGTAATCATAATTACTTTTTAGTATGGACCCCCTCCTTTCTAGTTTAGTATATATTATAAATACATATAAAATGTGTATATGTATATATTTTTTCCAATAAAATTAAACTCCTGGCTTGATTTGGCATCAGAACAAATATTTGATAGAGCAAAACTGCTTAGATAAAATAATGCTAAAAATAATATGCCATTGATTCTCTTTTGATAAATGATCATTTTATACTATGAACCTAGTAATTTCCTTGTCTATGTGTTTAGATGGTTAAACAGAGAATACACAGAGGATGCCAAAAAATGTACACATTTTCTGAAAGGGAAAAACTGTATTAAAATTGTAATACTCAATATATACTGATAACAAAAGATGAATGAATACAAGTCACGTGTATACATTTTATGGCACCTCTGGTATGTAGACTAGTGAGTGCTTCTTAAAATGGAATACATTTGTGGGCATTTGATTATTTTCTCCTTTACATACAATTGAACAAACTTTGAAACAATTTGATGAAAAGGTATTTGAATGAAATGAGCAACAATTACTAAACTTAGAAAAATGTAATATGCTTGGTATTTGTTAAGTTGAATGCTATAGAAAAAGACAAGTTAAGCCTTGACAGATAAAAGGAGAAACAGAGAAGTGTACAACTATAGAGTCTGAGGTTTGGAAAGGACTTGGAGAGGTCATGGAGGTTATCACCTTTCTAGCAGTATCACATTAAAAACTACCAAGCCCGTGAGAATTCAACCTAATATTGATAACAAAACAAAAACTTAAAAATTAAAAAATCTTCTAGCATGAGAAATAGATCTGGGTCTCTTGAATTTCCCTTTATTTTTTTTCTGGCAATATTTTTCATATTATTTTGGGTTTTAATATTATTCCTTATGGTACTTACCACCATGTTGCAAATGTACCAACTATATCTTTCTATAACATTCATTTCATTAGTTAAATAAAATAAAAGCCTTGGGTTCTGAAGGGCCACCTTTATGTTTCTCTAGTTCACATTGGCTCTTCTTTGATACTAAACTGTGGCAAGTTCTAACAAGTTTTTGTTTTTGTCTCTTTTTTATCACGTGATAATATTTTTTAGACAGGGAAGGAATAGGCATCTTTTTGGCATAGGTGTTATTAAAATGCAACAAAAGTCATTGTTACAGACACACTGCTATTTATTAACACCTCTTTTCTCTTTTTTTCCCCCCTGTTTTTCTTGCAGCAACTTCATTTCTTCCTACCTACCTCTCCTCTCTCTCCTCTCTCTCCTCTCCTCTCCTCTCTCTCCTCTCCTCTCCTCTCTTCTCCTCCCCTCTCTCTCTTTCCCTGTCTCTCTCCCTGTCATTCTCCCCATTTCTTTCTCCTTCAGCAAACCTCACTTTATCACTAGCAGCCATCCTGTTGGCACTCAGGGTTAAAGATGTCACCATGCTCTAGTCTTGCTATTTAAAATGTGCTTTGAGAACACATGACATTGACATCACCTAGGAGCTTGTTAGAAATGTAAAATCCTGGACTCTACCACAGAGCTTCTAAATAAAGATCAGTTTTTTAACAAGATTCTCAAGTGATTCATATAAGCATATTCAAGTTTAAGAGGTGCCAGACTAGAATACTTAGATGTCCAAGAGATTCCTCAGTCTTCACACTGTCCTCTTCCTAGGGTAAGACTCTCCCTTTTCCTGCATTCTCTACCCAAGTGACTGATGTTATATTCACAGGGTAACTCAAGTCAGAAACCCAGGGAGTCTTTCTTGATCCATTTCTCTTCCTCACCACCCATATGCAACATGTGACCAGTCTTGCCATTTTTATTTTCTAAATATTGCTTGAACATTTCCTTAGCACATCTCCCCAAGTGTCATGTCCATAGATGCCACATTACTTGCATGGACCTGAGCCCAGTCTTTTAACTAGTTTCACAGCTTCTAACCTCACCTTTCTCTAAAACCATTTATTTGATAATTCAAGGTGTATATATATATATATATATATATATATATATATATATATATATTTTTTAAATTAAATCTGGTCATAGCCTTGCTATACTAAAAAAAATATTTTCATGATTTGCCTTCCAGTGTAGGAAACATATGGTTCATGTAGAACATTTTAACCAGCTTCATCTTCTGCACCACCCCAACTCACTCAGTATGCTGTAGTCACAGCCAATGACTTGCAGTTTCCACAATATGTCATATTATTTGGTGCCTCCACACATTTATATACTTTTTCCTGGAACTGAAATGCTCTTCCCCTAACTTGTCTACCAGATGAGCTACTCCACAATAACTCAAGACCAGATTCAAGTAACCCTTGCTTTGGAATGCTTTCCCTGCTCACCTTCCTGGGCATTGTTCATTTCTCTCTTCTGCACCTCCAACACAACACTTATCACACCACATTGCAATGATTTATTTACATCTCTGCTTTGACATGAACCTAGCAAGTACAGATCATGTATTAAACTTTTTGTGTATCCTTGGTGTTGCACATAGTGGATGCTTAATAAATATTATTAAATTGATATCAAGTATAATCATTATTTTTGAAAGAAATGCTATTAACCAAAAATAATTCTCCATATTACCATAAGCCACACAGTACTGAAACCAAATCTTTAGTAAAATATATTTTGACCTTACTAAATTTCATGATAGACAACTTTTTTTTCCTCTCTAGGGAAAATTCAGATGATTGATAGAAATTATGAAAAGCAATATAAGAACTGGGTGAGAAAAAAACAAACAAACAACATTAAATCTATTTTAATTTCTGATTTTCCTTAATGGCAGATAAATAAGTACAGATACAAATAAATGTTCTATGGAACTTTGTGTAAACATATGTTTTCATTTCTCTCAGATAAATGCCTGAGTAAAAAAGAAATAAAAAGATAAATCAGATCTCATCATGATGAAAAACTTTTGCTTCGCAGAATCCCATGTGAAGAGGATGAAATGGCAAGCTACAGACTGAGAGAAAATATTTGTAACCACATACCAGATAAAAGACTAATACATAAAATACATGAGGAACTCTCAAAAGTGAACATTAAAAATCAAACAGTCCAATTAGAAGATGGGCAAAAGACATGAACAGACATTTCACCTAAGAGGATATATAGATGAGAAATAAGTACATGAAAGATGTTTAACATCAGTAATCATTAGGAAAATGCCCATTCAAATCTCAAAAAAGTAGGACTACACACCTGTCAGAATGGCTACAATAGAAAAATAGTAACAACATCAAAAGCTTGCAAGGATGCAGAGAAGCTGGATCACTCACGCATTGCTGGTGGGAATGTGAAATTGTACAGCCACTCTGGAAAACAGTTTGGCTGTTTCTTATAAAGCTAAACATTCATATCAGTTTCTAGAAATAGATCGTAACCATCATATAGAACATTAATGTCAGAAAAATTCCACAGATAGAAATAATCTAGCTTAATGGATTGACATTTAATATCTGTGTATGGTAGATGATAGACCACATTCAATAAAATAAATCTGATGTACTGGTATTGAAAATATATTTCAGTTAACACAGAAACCCCACAACTGAGCAATAGGATGATTGATGGAAATATGGGCACCACTAATGTAAGTGATGGTATTGTGTGATCTGTAAAGTGCTGGAAACATGCTGGATATCACTACTATTATTTATCTCACAGAGTTATTGTGAGAATCAATAATATAATATATGTAAAGTCACTTTGAAAACTGGGACATAGTGTAAATACATTAAATATTAAGAATTATTTTAACACCAAGTTAAATATCAGCAGAAAGAGATATATAAGACACTTAAATATCTTAATTTCTCTTCAATCTTCTCATTAATATTTTGAAACTCTTTTGTAAACTGATTATTTAATCAATATTTTTACTTTGATTAGGTGACTATATTAGTATCGATTTTTAAATTATGATCAATGTTCTGATTATAGTAAATTTAAATTATAGTGCAGATTTGAAGTTTTGGAAATTTTAAATTATTTCCCCACATCACCGAGGCCAAACAATTACTCAATCTCCCAGACATGTTCCTTCCTTTAGATTCCCTGAGGTGTTGTCCTAGACCTAGCTATCATTGTCTCACAGAATATCATCTTAGCTAAGGGTCAGAAGAAAGCACATTCATTACTGTTTGTGGGTTATAGAATTTATACCAATACCTAAAATAAATAACTAAAAAAAAAAAGAAAGAAAAGAAAAGAAAAATCTTCCATCCATTTCTTTTCTATGGGACATAAAATGTGAAAACTAAAAAAAAAAAAAGAGGCCATTCAAAATGGCCTATCAACACTAAGGCGCTAGAGAAGAGGAGAGAAGATGGAAACATTTCTTGTCCTTATTCTGTGCCTCACTTCAGAGTCTGTGTTTTGAAGAGGTTGTACTTCTGCCTGAAGTCTCACAAAATCTCTTATGATGAGAGATCCATCAACTTTTGGCCTTTACCCTTCTTAAATCTTGTTCAATAATTATGTGCCATCTTCTTAACAACTTCACGCCTCCTAGATAACACATATTTCCTCTAAAGTTCCCTTGATCTCAATCATAGACTACATATTAGATTTAAAGGAGCTCCAGTTTCCATTTTGGTAGAAGGTCTTTGGTTTTTATTTGTGATTTATTCTCAGAATGAATCTTTCTTGGGATCTCTATCTCTTGTCAGATAAAAACTTTGTGCAGCTTTAAAGTAAGTTTTTTAAAGTATTTTTTTTTCTTTTTAGCTTCTACCTACCAAGGTTCCCCAAATCATAGGCTCCCAGCCTCAGCCCAGGAATCCCAGATATTGCTGTGGGGCTCACAGTGATTCATGCATTGAATGTTTAGTTTGCTTTCATGACAGAAAGTATGGCTTGAGGCAGGTGTGAGAGCTTCTCTTGATCAGTATTTCCTGTAAAATTGATTCTAAAGAATAGGGTCTGTTAATGGGATGTCAGCCTAAGAGTACTATAAAGGAAATGGCTTCTTTGTAGTCTAGTTGAAGCAGTTAGGCATAATAGAAAAGAGCAAAGGTTTAAAATCAAATAGACCTAGTTTTGCATCCCAGCTCTATCACTTGTGAGCTGTGTGGCTCTACTTAACCTCTCTGAGCCTCAATTTTTTTCATTTGTAAGGTAGGGATAATACTCATACCTACCTTATAGTATACCGTGATGATTAAGTGATATATATATATATATATATATATATATATATATATATATATAAAGCGCTTTACAAGTAGTTGTCTGTCATGTGATACATTCTAGGTAGCTTTATTATTATTTATGTTATATCTATCTATGAATCAGAACTCGTATGTCAAGAAAATATTTTTAGCAATTTAATATTTGAAGGTCTAAAAGAAGAGTTACAGACATTAAGTAAAAGGCCTGAAGGGGTCATCAGAAATGACCCTTCCTCCCCAAAATAAATTAATGAATGAGGCAACATGTTATGGCTGGTTCAGAAAGAATTCCATTAGCTTCAGTCCCTTTTATGCACTTTAGTACACTGGGCTGGTCCTGGGATTTGTTGATAAAGCATATGCATAAGGCCAGGCACAGGTGACAGATGACTGTTATGGACAAACCAGTTTGACTTTTGTATATTTCAAGTGTGTTTGCTTTAAATTTTGGTGTAAATCCCTTGAAATCCAGGACCTGGTCTTTTATAATTAATTAAAACTTTCTAAAGTGTTTGATGCATTGGGTGCTCTATTTGAACATCTATGAAATCAGTGACTATTTACAGAAAATATATCTTATCTCTAGTTGGGTTAGAGGAGATAGAGCATGCTGTAAAGAGGAGTAACATCACTATGTACCCACCCAATGATTATCCAGTCACCTAATTTCTTAAAATACCAGCTCTTTACCTTAAGGGGAACAAGTTCTTTAATTCTCTTTCATTATAATCTCACAATTTATTGCCATATGCTTCACAGATCTAACATTACTGTATTAATTCCATTATCTTGGACCCCGATCTAATTTATAGTTCATCTTATGTCAAGACATAGATATTAGTTTGAGGTTTCCATGGAAAAGCTCAAAAGAGGTCCTACCTAGGAAATGGTAGATTTTCTCTTTTGATTCAATTTGTATATTCCGATAATCAATATATGTAATTAGCTTTATAAAATTTTGAGCAGCTAGTATTATAAACAACAAATGTATTCTTAGAATATGAATACAATAAAAAATGATCATACTATTAACATAAGTACTTAGTAAAATTTAGGTTTGTAATATGTCATATTTTACAATTGATAAATTGGTATTTTCCATATATTTAATGTTGAGGTCATATGTGCTGATTAGTAGCCAAAGTTACAGTTACTCATATCACTCATGAACTTTAGCATTCTCATTTTTAAATACCTGTACTGTAAAGATAAATACTTAATACTGAATTTACAGTGATTCTAGTTCATCTATTTTTTTTCCTCAGAAACTCAATATCCTGTAATTATTATAGTTATTCTGATAAGTCCCAATTGTCAATATACTGTACTCAGAAAACCATTTTGGTTTCTTGAGCTTTATGAATTTTGAATTAATCTGAGTTTAAAATTTGGTAAGGAAATTTACATGTAGAAGATAATAAAAAAATATGTTAATGCTTTTTATAAGTTCTTTCATAATCAAAGTGGAATACTGGAAAATGCACTTTGGAGTCAAATAGACTGGGGCTCAAATCTGAACTCAATTTGTCAGCCACATGACAGGACGAGTCACTTGACCTCCTGAACTACAAGTTTCTCATCTCTACAATGAGAATACAGTAGTCCTGACTTATTCAAGGTTTCCCATTTGGAGAGTAAAGTTAACCTTGGTCAACCAGGTTCCAAAAATATTAAGTGGAAAATCCCAGAAATAAACAATTCTTAAGTTTTAAATGGTATACCATTCTGAGTAGCTAGATGAAATCTTATGAGTTTTGCCCAGTCTTGCTCAGAACCTGAATCATCCCTTTTTCCAGCATTCCCACACTGTATATGTTCCCCACCCATTAGCCATGTAGTCATCTTCAGTTATCAGGTTCTCACAGTATCATAGTGCTTGTGTTCATGTCACACTTATTTTACTTAATAATGCTTGCAAAGCTCAAGGGTAGTGATGCTGGCAATTTGGATATGCCAAAATAGCCGTACAATCCTTTCTTTAGGTGAAAAGGGAAGTACAATACAATAAGATATTTTGAGATAGAGATAGAGAAACCATATTTATATAACTTTCATGACAGTATATTGTTATAATTGTTTTATTTTATTTATTATTACTTATTTTAATCTCTAATGTTTCCTAATTTAAAAATTAAGCTTTATCATAGGTATGTATATATAGAAAAAAACATAGTACAGTTGACCTTTGAGCAACGTGGGGGATAAGGGTGTCTACCCCTGTGCAGTAAAAAATCCATGTATAACTTTTGATTCTACAGTTGGCTATTCACAGCTGTGCATTCAACCAACCTTGGATTGTTTTTTACATTGGAATACTGTTTTCAATATGAAGCTGGGAAATTGCAGTTGGGAATGCAAAAATACTGTTTTCGACCCACAGTTGGTTGAATCAGTATAAGTGAAACATGCTGATACAAAGGGCTGACTGTGTTTATTGAAAAAAAAATCCACATGTAAGTAGACCCATGCATTTCAAACTGGTGTTGTTCAAGGATTAACTGCATACATAAGATTCTAGGTTCCAGGCAACCCACGAGGGGCCTTAGAATGTATACCCTGCAAATAGGGGGGCTACTGTAATTTGATTCGGTAATCTGTGGAGGTTTAGAGATAATGCATGTAAGGCCTTTAGTACAAGGTGTGGTTTACAGTACATATTCAAAATTAAGTGCTACAATATTAAAAAAACAATAACATTAAGAAAGAATCTAATGCAGCATAACAATACTAAAACAATTGAACTAATCATGATATGTCAAGATATAATTTAGAGTCAGTAGGTAATAACTGGTTCTAGACCAACACTAAATCCTAACATAGGAAATATTGGGCTGTCGGAAAAGTCATGACATGTTTTTCTATGTTTTTCGTCGCAAAAATGCGTCATGACTTTTCCGACAACCCAATGAATAGAACACTTTTTTTCTGTCAACCATAAAAATATTTGTCTTCAATCAGAGTCCCATGCTTAACAACTAAGTTCTATCATTTATTCATTCATTCCTTATTCATTTTGGCATTAACATACCTCTGTAACTGATGTACCTCTACCTCTCTGAGTTTGATTTTCCTCTCCAAAGGGATTAAAAGGGTTGCGTGTGAGATTCTTACTTAGTAGATGCTTATCTATCTCTTTTATACATTTGAAAAACACTCAGTAAAAATAAACAGACTTCAAACATGGAAGACTTCCAGTAAGATAAAGGGAAAAATTATTGCAATCTTAGGCTAGCCTATTGAAGAACAGTGCATTCTTATAGATATATTGAGAGGAATTGATTACATTTTAATTGATTATCTTCATTTTTTAAATGGAGATAAAATATCAATATCTTAAGATAATTTGCAGAATTAAAAATCTAAACAAGATCAGCAATAATTAGTGCCTGACAAGTAGAAAGCTTTCATTAATTGTTAGTGATTATGATAATTATAGTGGTGGTGATGATGATGATGTAAAGAAGAAGTGTGAGGAGAGCTGTGAGATGAGAGAGGGATGATTTGATATATTATATTTAGGGTTTTATAAAAAAATTCCTAAATCAATAGTGTCATGTTCTGGTATTCTTACGTAGAAAGGATATCCAAGACAAACATTCTGCCCTGAAAGATACATATTTTAACATCTAATTATTTAGGTGAACCACATAATTACGAAGCAGGAAGAACAGATCTATAGGTGTGTAAAAAATATAAAGCAAATTATCCACCTGAGATGCAGCACATATAATACTCATACAACTGAAGCAGCACAAAGTATGATGTAAATCATTTTACTAAGTCAGATTAAAGGTGCTATTACTCATGGTTATGTAATACTATCTGTAATTTCTGTGTTAAACTTGACATTATAAATCCTTTAATCTACGTATTTAAAAGCCATTCTATGGCTCATTTTTCAAACAGATTTCCGTTAACACATTTACTGCTAATGAACCAGTAACGTGTTCTCTCTTTCTTAGATAAACGCTGTTGACCAACATTATTATTTGCTCCTCATATAATTATTTTTTTGGCTTTTTAATTTAATTGCTTCAATAAAAAATACACCAATAATGCATTTTTAATTACACTTCCCAGGTGACCTATGTAGAAAGAGGTTTTATAATGAAGCCACAGTAATTAGCCTGTCACAGTCCAGTTTGGGGCTATTGTCTAGTTGTCCTTTCCATAGCTTGTGTGGCATGACTGGAATTCTAAAGACCTTGTGTATTATCTCCCATAATACTTAGGAAGGTATTAAAAATTGTGTGCAATACTGGCAGAAGCAGGCTTTCTAATTATTGTCAGCTATTTCTAGTGTGACGTGGTCAATTCCCCTGAGAACAGAAACAACAGCCCACTCCAGGGTTTGTAATAGGCCCTAGAGCCTAAGTAGTTGTAGACAGAGCTGTTTCCCTCTGGATAGATAATTGGTTTACATAGCAGCTCAACATCTGAACCAAATCCATTTTTTTTTCCTATTGTGATTTTACTGTTTACTCATGTACATAAACTATTTTGTTATATTAAACAGCATATGACTCATTCTTTAATAGCCGAGTAAATTTGCATGTTCTGCCTCACCTGGAATACTAATGACTATTATGTCTGCCCATTTTTCATGCATGAAATATTAAATATTTGGTTTGTTAAGCACACATGCTTTCTGTAAATAATGTGTCCTGGCAACTTGTTAAGTACAATTATCCTTTAGTTTCATTTTTTCATGGATGAAATATGGCTTTAACTTAAGGAGAAATGCAGATGATTTCCAAGAAATGTAAGGATAGTTGTCCTTATTAGTGCAGTATAATCAATTATTGAGAAACATTAGTTAATGTTTGCATACTACTGCTAATGGCAATATAGTGACATTTCATTGTGCAAATAGGGAAAATATATCATATTCTCCTGGGTATGCAGACACCTTGTTTCACAGAAATAAATAAAAGTATTGTGGCATATTGAAGTTTCAGCTAGACTTGGTTTTAATATCTCCAGTCTCTATTAGATAAACTGCTATTGCTGTGTGTTGTAAGCAAATCCTACCATGATTTTTTTTTAAGTTATATCAGATCTTCACGTCACCACTTTTCTCTTCAATGCCCAAATGAGGTAAGATAAAAAGCATTGTCACATATGAGAAGGTCAGTCTTCTTTAGCAGAATCTGTAAACACCTTCTACTACTTTTGTGCTCTTTCCTCCAGCCCTCTTACTTCTCCCTTCAATAATAATCAGTTGATACTTTCTGTTTTTACCCTAAATATGAGGATTTTCTATGAGTCTGTACTGGGTGGAATCCTGTGTAAGGCATTTGTTACTACTCAAAAGGACAGTTCCACTATTTGCTTCTCTATAATAAAAAGGCTCTGTTAGTAATTTTTGGGACTCAGAATGATAGGATTATTTGGCCAACTTGTATTTAAAGTCACGTGAATGGGCACAGAGATTATATGTTATGACATTCTGGCTTTTAATTTTATAGAAACAAGCAAATCACCTTCAGTGAATAAGAATATAAAGTGGGAGCTAAAACATTATGTTGTATCTTAGCAAAGTAATTGTTTCCCCTGTTTTGCTATTATGTTCAATAGAAAGGGGCCCCTTTCCAACTTCACAGTACAGTACATGGTACAAATAGCTCCATGACTTTTAGCAAGCTCTTTAATCTCTCTGAGCTTCAATTCTCTCCTGTGTAAAAGGAGAAAACAAATAACATCAACTTCATAAGGGGATAAATAGAGATTATTTAAAGTGCACAGAATAGTGCTTGAAACAGGATAAGAACTCAATAAATGTTAGTTCATTTTCCTTCAATTAATGGATTTTTATGTCCCATTCTTTTTTTAATGAGGTTAAGACAAAAATGTTACATAAATATATATGACTATAATTTTAATCAGAGATGCAGAATTTGCCCTTCGAAAAAAGTATCTCCCAAATACTTATACTGTGTGCATTTGACATCATATGAAATGCACATACCTGTATGCCATTTTGAATTTTTAAATACCTGTGCTTCTATTTTAATAAAGATTCAATGAGAACTGATCCAAAGGTATTTTGGCAAATAATAAACATCTAGAAAATGGCAAAAACAGGCTAAGATTAGAACAGTTTGCTTCATTATTAAAAATTCTTAGAAGAACAGAAAAACAGAGTAAAAAAAAAATCCATCAGATGAGTGGTCAAATATCACCTTTCGGCATTCTAATAAACTATAGCTTAGATAGAAATATCAAGCTATTACTAATGACTATTAATGTGTACATGCTTCATGTAATTTTATAGTATCTTATTTTAATATCTGTAATTTTAATGAATTGCAATTTAGGAAAGAAACAATTTCATTTACTTTATATAACATAATTATGGATCAAATTAACCCCACACTAGTCTTAATTACATTTAGTTTCATTTGGCTGATCAAGCAATTAACATGCCACTGTATTTTGGAAGTAAAAATCAAGTTGTTATGGTCTTTCTTCCAAAAAACATGTACTTGTTCATCTCAAGCGTAGCCACCGTGTAAAATTATTTTTTTTTCAGTATACTGTACACTCAGTATATTGCTGCTCAAGATTAGGTATAATGAGGAAGTACTGCACCTGGGGTCCTGTTATATGTTACTGCTTAATAATCTCTCCTTCATGCAATCCTTTATCTACTACATTCAGATTGGTTTCCATGCACTTCTCTTTTAATTGGAACTAATTTTAGGTTTGCCATTACTTGTGATTAAACAACCTCTTTACCACACATATATCTTCTTCCATTTATGTATTGTTACCTTCACAATTTTCTTTAGAAGAGGGTGATTTGTCAGGAAGAGACCATCTTTTTACTCCATTAGCTAAGTTGTATCTATAAGGAGTATAATTTTAACGGCAATAAAAAATATTAGGTTTAATAATAATAGCATTCAGGACCATATGAGTATCACTGCAACTAATCTTTTTCAACTAATTGAAAATGAAAATGGCCCTTTGCAATATGTGTGTATTGTGAATAATCCTAATTAGGATAATGCAAGGTTATTTTAGCACAGTTCAGAGGCAGGGTACAGTCTCAGAAAAACAGCTTAGCTGAAGTGTAGTTCATTTAGAATTACCTTGGAGCCTATGAGAAAGCACAGACGTCCAGTCAGAGACACCACAGAAGAGAGGTCCTTTAGCAAGTACCTGTTCCAAATTGTATTCAAACAGGCTTAAAAATGGAAAGGGGCCCCATATCATGATATTTCTAATACTCTCCAATGGAAAAAAATAATTCTAAAAATCTTGACACCAGCCTACTATCCAGAGTAGACTACATCTCAAAAAGGCTAAATATAAGATATTTAAACAAACTCTGTGCAAGTATATGAGTCGCTCCTATTCCAAAGGCTTTGTTTTTCATGATAAGTATTTTCGTCCTCTTCAGTCTGAATAAAGATAGTTTTCTCCTGACATTTCATATTGTGACTGGACTTGTCAGATTGCATCAGTCACATTTAATTACATTATATCATGCCAAGAAACAATAAAAAATAAGGTATTTTTCTTCTTTTTTACTGAAAGTAGCAAGATTCGTGGTTCACTGGGTTTTTAATGTAAATATTCCCTTTCACATTTAACGATAGAAACAAAAATATATTAAAATAGTAAAAAATGAAGGGGACAAATAATGGCTGTCAGTTTAAACAAGACATGCTCATTGTAACTGATTTTATTTCACTGCATGATAAAAAATTATAGCTATATGTATTTATTAGTGACGTATTCCTTTTTAAAAATTATGGTTAAAGTTTGAGTGTTCATAGAGACTAAAGATGAATGTTTTGTTATTAATTTGAACAATCATTTTTGAGATGTTATATCATATTCACAATAAAATTTACATTGTTTCCACTATTCTCAATTTGCGTTTCTAGTGAAATAAGCACCCAAACAGTGACTCTGTCCATGAAAATGGTGTTTGGTTAATAAGTGCATATTGATTGACTATTTTAAATCAAGTCAAAACAGCAGCGATGCAAAATATCCATTGACTTTAATTTCCCACTTAAAACAAAATAAAATACAAAACATAGGAGAAAAACTCTACAAATTCTCTCTTCTGTCAATGACCTCCAGCCAAAGATCACTGTACTTTAATAAATTGTAATTATTACTTATTGCAACAAGAGAGAACTTTTGTTGCGTGTGTTGGGGGGTGGCCAGGTGGTAGGCTGGGGGCTGATGTTGGTAAGCCTGGTACCCAGGATGTATTTGCTCAGCAATTTTGTCAGGGCTGTAGTGGGGAGGGGTGAATACCAAGGCCTACGGACTTCCATGTCCCAGTTGGTTTTTCCACCATTTTTTGAGTGATTAGTTGTTAAGTGTCCCATTTTAAACCACAAAAACCCTCTGAAGCTGAAGCTGTGAGGTTAGGCCTGCTGCCTGAGTCACAGGTTCAGTAAGTGACTCAAAGTGTGCTCAGGCGATTAAGTGGAAAGCAGCACCTAGGGGAGCTTTGCAGAGGGATCCAGAGCAGATAGAGCACAGGGAACTCTCTCGCCAGGCTGAGGGTCCTGGAAGAGGATTGGCAGGGAGGTCCAGGGAGGAAGCACCTTGGACGTTTGCTCCAAGCATCACACCTGGACTTCACAGATCCCGGTCATGCACCTGCTCCTAGCTCAGGTGAGGTTTCTGGAGTTCCATCTTCCCACAGAGCCACCTGGTCCTGCCTTGCCTCCCTGAGGTCCTGTCCTTCCAAACTGCTTCACTGTGCTCTTGGGTGTGCCAGTGGCTTTCTCTGTGCTACCATCTCTGGGAGTGGGCTAGGGATAGCCAGGTGGGGAAGACCTGAGTCTCCAGTCAGCCATGGAACAACTCATGGGCCTGGGGAGAGTTCTAGCATTGGTCCTGCATTCTCCAGGGCCTCAAAGGGTTCTAGTGGCTCCTTCACACTTGCAACCAGATTGGAGCCCTCTGTAGGGAACCATGGTGTATGTCAGTAAAAGGTCAGAGAGGATCTGTTGTGGGTTCAGGCTCTGGTTGTGTGATTTGGCGGTGGTTTGTTGTAGATTGGGTATGGCTAGTGAGTGAGGACAATTCTACTACTGGGTAACTTAAATTCTTATTTATCAAGCCAGAATAGAGATGAAAACTGTATTGCTAAAGAAGCAGCAGTCACTCACATTTGCCAGGCTGGGGGATGTTTGATCATTTCTTGTGATTTGGAAGATGTTTTGTCTGTGTTCTGACCTGATTACAGAGTGGTCTTGTTTTTGCCTTGTCCGTCATTTTAACAGTGGCCTTATCTGATGCTGACATTCTGTAAAATCTTCTTTGTTCAATGGGAGAAACCAAGAATTAGTGGATAGTACCAGGCCAGCTCCTAGCAACACCAAGGCCCAGCTACCAATCCCTATGTCAGGGGCTGCGTTTTCCTTTCTCAGTTCTATGCTTTTTGATCTTGACAACCCAGCTGATCATAGTGGGTACTTGCCTAGAAGAGTTAGAAAAATCCTATTTTTTTGTCTCTGCATATTCTTCCTAGGACATTCCCGTGAAATTTCTGTGCTGGAAATTTCAACATCTATCAAACAGGTGTGACTTCTCTCTTTAAATCTAGGCCTCTTCATTTTTTTTTTTTTTGGCTGCATACTTCTTTTTTGTTTTTTGGAAGAATTTTATGGTTTTATTAAAACACAATTTGCACACAAGCTGTCTATTCATTTTCTTCACTGTGCAGCCTGGCATTGGGATTGGTGACTCTGATGTCCAGCTGGGCTGCTTTTTCCACAATGGCTTTGCAGTACTTGGAGGAGACGTTGCGAGCAATCTCAGCACAGTAAGATTTGTTGCACATCAGCAGCACTTCAAGCTCCTTGACATTGTGGACCAGGAACTTCCGAAAGCCAATGGGCAGCATGTGCTTTGTTTTCTTGTTACTCCCATAACCAATGTTGGGCATCAAGATCTGGCCCTTGAATCTCCTGCGCACCCTATTGTCAATGCCTCTGGGTTTCTGCCAGTTACGCTTAATTTTGACATATCGGTCAGACTGGTGCCGGATAAACTTCTTGGTCTTCTTTTTGATGAACTTGAGCTTCACGAGTGGTCTGAGGGCAGCCATGACACCGAGTAAAAGATGAGCGCCACCTCTGTAGGCAGCGCAGAGGAAGAGAGGGGAAGGTGGTGCGCCAGCTGCGTACTTCTCATGACCCATTCAAACTTAAATTCTCAAAAATAAATCTCTGCATTTACCTCCTTAGATTGGCCTCTCCACAGAGCCATCCTGGATTCCAACCTCTTTCTTATGTGTCACATCATCAGGACCTGTTGATTTTACTTCCAAAATTCTGAAATCCGTACTTGTATCTTTTTAGGAATCAACTCAGAACTTATCATCTCTGATTTCATCTGGAAAAAACTAATTCCTACTTTATTTTCAGCGTATATTCCTTTACAATGGTGTTTATCACAATGTTATATTTCTTGATGTGTTTCACACCTGGACTCTGACCTCCTTGTCTATGTCTTATCCATTTTTGTCTCTTCAAACTTGTACATGTGAGGAAATACAGCACTAATGTTAAGACCCTGGGCTTCAAACTCATCCTGCCTAACTTCTCTTCTTGAATCTGCCATTTCCTAGCTGTGAGTTCTTGGCCATGTCACTTAGCCCATCTGGGCCTCAGTTATGTTATCTGTGAGATGGGGCTGTTAATAATGGTACCTGTCTTATAGAGTTGATATGAGAATTAATGAGGCATAAACTATGTCCTCAAACAATACCCAATAAGTAGTAAGCCTTCAATAAACGTGTTAGCTATCATTATCACGTGCCTGCCACACACATGAGGGTCAGTAAATCTTTGTTGCATTGGGTTAATATTGGGTTCCCAACCATTACATGTAAAAAGTGCAGCTGGTTTAGAATACAGGGACCATATCTCATCTTGACCTAAGTTGAGTTATACTACTAAGGTTCTAGGCAGGCTAGAGTCTGCGGCCCTGGCACACCACTGAAAAGGATTAAGTCAGCAGGTACAGGGGTTCTGAAATCAGTTAGCCCTGCATTTAAATATGGGCTCAGCTTTGAGTAAATTTCTTCCGGTTGCTGAACCTCCTCTGTGAAGTGCGAATATGTAATTTGCAGGATTATTTTGAAAATTAAATGAGTTAATATATATAATCTAATGAGCAAGTTACTAACCAGGAGATATATATTTGTTAATTATTTCCCCTTAATGCTTCCTCCCACTGTGTAAGGACATACCCTCCCACATGCAACCTTCCACACAGCATGGTAAGGGGCTAGGAAGGGCTACACAGCAGTTTTTGAATGAATGTCTTTGGAAGTCCCCATGAGACATGTCCATATATTGACATGAGACCTAGATCAGAAATGAAATTTATCAAGCTAGACACAATGTTGCTTTTGATGGGAGCACAGGATGTAAAGTTGGATTGGATTAACTAGTAATAAAGACAAGTCAGTCAACACCCGGCGCTGGTTAGGAAACCAGGCAGGATCCAGGCAGAGGCAGAGAGGACTGCTTAGAGCAGGCAGATCAGGGTAAGTCACAGCAACCAGGTGGGACTGGCACCATCCAGTGTCAGGTTCTTTGGGATTTGCAAGGTTTGGATAGGCAGAGAAGGTCAGGCAAGGTCTGCCTCTGTTGGGAAAACAGGAACAATGCAAATTTCAAATAGAGAGAGTTGGTTGAACGGGTATTGGAGAACCAGGAAGTTGATGGGGCTATACAGAGGAAACACAGGGAGCATCACTGCAGGGAGCAACTATTTTTCTAAGGATGGGAGAGGCAGAAAGAAGAGGTTGGAGGTATCAAAATACCCTCGAAGTGAGTAGTTGCTCTTTCAACTCTCAGATCCACACTCTCTGGGTACCAGTGCTGATTATTAAGCTGTTGTCCGTTAGCTCCAAACCCACTCTTCCATATCGTGCTTTGTGATACTGGGGCTGGGACTTTGCACACTTCACCTCTCCTTTACCAACTGTCTCCCTATTAAGTTCTGCTAATAAGGGGCAATACAAGGAGGTTATGTAACAGGAGGAAGGGGAAGGACTTGCTCCCATCTCTTTTGTGTGATGTTGTTATTAACGGTACTCCAGCAATGGCCTTCACTCTCAGTACTGGTAATTGATTCCAGTTTTCAGCTTCTTCCTTATACTCCTAGAACCAGCCTTATCATGCCCCCTCAGAGGTCTCAGCATGAGCTAGAGAGGTACCCCTTCCTCAGCAAAAGTTCAGCCCTGTAAGAGTCCTCCTCTGACCTTCTAGGGTCTGATATGCGCAGCCTCTTCCCTCTGCTCTTCAATCCCTAGAGACGTAATAGGTTCTACCTGCAGGTACTATCTCTATGCTGCCCCATGCTTCCTAGTTGCCTCTTCAGTCCTTCAATACCTATTTAACCAATTCTCTATTTTAAAATTCTCTTCATTTCCAGACCAGACTCTGTCTGACATATTCTCCCATGCCCTTACGAGATCTTTGAATTTGCACTCAAAAAGTCGATGATGCTGGCGCTTTGTCTTTAGTCTACGCCAGATGTCTCAGAGAATGCCTGGGAGGGAATTTGGGAGTGTTTTATCTCAAAGTATTATCTCAATGGAAAAGCATCTTGAGCTTTTCATTCCCACCCTTGCCATGACTGTCATTCATTGTTCGTTATCAATCTTTCTTTCTGTGCAGTGCATTTGAGAAAGACAGAGGACCCATGGCAGCATCTAGTCTGGCATATAGGCACTCATTAAATAATTGTTGATAAATCAAGTAAAGAGGGCATGTAAAAGTTTTCATATATTTGTGTGAAAAATGATGATAATCATCTATATCCAATGCCCAATAATATTGTTATTCACAAAACTCTATGCTTATAATGCAATTTCTTTCATAATTCATGATTAAAAGAAGTTATGCAACAAATATCGGGCTGTTGGAAAAGTCATGACATATTTTTGCAACGAAAAACATAGAAAAAATACGTCATGACTTTTCCGACAACCCAGTAGTTCCTTTGTGACTAGAAAGATGCTTAACTTTCAAAAAGCTAAATATATACATTGTGACTTTTTCTGAATATTAAAGAAAATAAATGGACTTTAGAAACTTTCTGGAGCCAGAGTAACATTGAAAATTTTGAAGCAATTATATAACTCATTCCTTATATTGTCTATTGAACAGAAGTATATTCAACAGAAAACTCAAACATAGATGGAAAATCACAACCTATTTTACACAAAAAATTAATCCATAACAAAGTTTTTTTAACTTAAATTATATTTTGAAACAATAGTTTAGTAATTGGGTTTGGCTGGCAATGAAGTTTAAAGTTTAGGAATTGAAGAATTTGTTAAAATTGAGGAGCATGTCCTAAAAAAGAATTACACTGTTGGTGACACAGGAATTAAAAGCACGTTTTGTATATAATGTGTGCAAATATCTGGTTCTCTAGTGACTTAAAGCCTTAGGGTCAGAGAGGTTACATGAATGGCCCCATTCAGCTCTTTTAACTCTTTATATGTAACACACACACACACACACACACACACACACACACACACACACGGTATGCTTTTAAGCCTTATTAAATCACTAAATGAGATAATGTGATAGGACAGGTTGATAAAGGTTGTCCAGGAGTTGAGGAATAAATGCTCTGGGACTGAATTTCAAGACACGATTCTGGAGTGAGGGACATTGTAGGAGACTGAGAAACTTGTAAGCCTGAATCTCCTCTAATAGATAGTTAGGATATTTATAGGGATTAGACACAAAACCTGAAAGATAAAAGGCATCATTGATTTGCAGGAGATAGGCTAATAATTCCTCTTACTCATGCTGTGGGCTTCAGGATGGAGAGAAATACTGTTTAACAGGATACACATAACACTGAATTTGTTTTCCTGCTCAACGCCTGGGCAGAATATATGGATTGTTGACGCCTTTTAAACTTACAACTTGGTTATAGAAAAAGGAAATGGTTGAAAGAATGGAGATGCTACCAAAATTGTTAAAAAGTAAAATTTTAACAACTTCACATTGATAATTTCTAAATATTTCAAAAATAAATTGCAAAAGTTCATAAGGTCTTTATGAATGAGGACAATAATTTCACTTTCAAAAATACATGTGTAGGGCCGCCCAAGTGGCTCAGTTGGTTAGAAGTGCTGGCTCTGAGCAACAGGGTCGCTGGTTCGATTCCCACATAAGCCAGTGAGCTGCGCCCGAGCTGAGCTGCCAACAGGTGGCAGGATGGCTCAGCTGGTGAGAGCACATGCTCCTAACAACAAGGTTGCTGGTTCGACTACTGCATGGGATGGTGGGCTACGCCCACCTGCAACTAAGATTGAACACGGCACCTTGAGCTGAGCTGTCAGGAGCTGCGGGAGGCCAGATGGCAAGTAGACTTGGAGCTGAGCTAGCTGTGCTCTCCACAAATATGATTGAAGGACAACAACTTGGCTATCCCCCTTCCCCAATTCCCCAGGACTGTTCCCCTTCCCTAATTCCCCAGTGAAATCTTAAAAAAAATACATGTGTATAGGTATGAAGTTATGTGATATCTTAATATAAAATGCCATGATTCTATTTGGAGTACATGAATTGAGTATATTATCCTCAATTCTCTTATTTGTGGTGAGAAATGAAGCTCTTTCAAATGTTTAGAGTGAAACATTGAGATTTTTCTACAATGTACAGAAAACATAGGTAAGAATCTCTCCTTGTTAATCTGCATGGGTAAATGTGCTCTGTGAGTGCCTCCTTCCTTCCTCGTGTCCACTTTTGGGTAAGAAACAAAATAATCTATGTGGACACAAGACGCTAATTCGAAAAAGTATATGTACCCCTATGTTTATTGCGGCGCTATTCAAAATAGCCAAGACTTGGAAACAACCGAAATGCCCATCGGTAGACGACTGGATTAAGAAATTGTGGTACATTTATACAATGGAGTATTACTCCGCCATAAAGAATAATGAAATTGTACCATTTGGGATGATATGGATGGACTTAGAGACTATAATGTTAAGTGAAATAAGTCTGTCAGAGAAAGACAAATACCATATGATTTCACTTACATGTGGACTCTAAAAAACTGAATGGGTGAGGAAAGTGGACAGAGGTGGTCTCAGAGATGTGGGGGGTGCAGTTGAGGGCTGTTGGTTGGGGAGGGTGGGAGAGGGGGGTTGGACAGCATAGGTACGCAGCTGCAGTGTTGCCGTGGGGGCATGGGGGATGGTTCGGGGAATGTAATTGATGATGTTGTGAATGTTTTGTGGGGTGTCGGGTGGTCACATCTTGCATCATGGATGAGGGGGGAGGCTTGATCACAGCGCTGTGCACCTGAGGCTGATGTTGTGTAGTATTGTATGTCAACTATGATTGAATATATATATGTATATGTGCACGGTCATGGGGTGTGGAGTGGAGTGTGGGAGTGGAGTCGGAGGATTTGTAATAGATATGTATGATATTGGGGGGAAATGGGGCGGTGGATTGAGGGAGGGGGGTTGTCACTTTGAGGGATAAAAAGTATAACTATTGCACTGTGTTGTACAGCTGAAACTAATTCTAAAAAATGTGTATTTCATAGTAAAAATAATTTAATAAAACAAACAAACAAAAGACTCTCTAAGAGAAAAATGTACGCCAGTTGTGGCTTAGTGATTCTGTACAGGAGCAGATTGTTATAACCTACAATCTTAAAACCATATACTGTCAAGGTTGGAAGGGGTCTTTAAAGTATCTTAACCAATCAAAGTCTCATTGTCCCACAACTTGCTATTAGGTAGTCATTAAGT
>NW_017732275.1:470340-472742 GCF_001890085.2 Hipposideros armiger
CAGTAGCCAAGGATAGAGTTACCTTGATAAATGAATGAAAAAGAAATGAAGGGAAGAGAGCTGTGGTGCCTCAGCTTCTCAGACTTTCTCCTTCCATTAACTTCACCTTTAAAATATGCCCAATGATGCAATGAAATGATTCTTAAGGAGTCTCTCAGAGGAGCTGGCTTGAGGATAATGATGGGAAGTGTGTCTCCGCCTGAACTGACCTTGCTACCAGCAGAACTATATATATGGTACATCTCCCAGCTTCTCTCCCGGCCCACCACACTCACAGGCCTGTGTGTATGTGTGGGTGGGGGGTGAGGGGTGGGGGAGGAGTTAAGAATTCAGTGGCAAAAGTTGAAGAAATTATGAGGATTCTGACATTTAACAATTTCTTTTTGCAGTGCCTTATAATTTTTAAATGTCAGAGAGAACTGGAGTGGCTATTAAGTCTGAGATCTTAGCACAGAGTTAGGTCAGTTTTATTTTACTAAAATTGGCTTGTTTATTTCTAGCAAGTAAGCATTTCACTCCAATGTGACTATTTCTTTGCCTCACCTGTAACTACTCTGTCTTTGGTTTTAAGACCAAGGGCCACAATTTCAAAGTCAAAGCAATAAAAACCAAAGTAGATTTACTTTATTGGCTATAGTGGTTTTTGTCTATTAGGGCAATAAAACAAAAAAGAAGCTAACATATTTGATGTGTTTCTATCCAAATAGTTCTATTATTGAGAGCCTTATCAATAAGCAGCATAAGTGTGTCTATTCAGAGACCCCAGTGTCATCTTCAGAGTAATACTGATATTTAGATATTTGTAGTAATCAATTAGTCTGTAAAATAGTGTTCTTTCAAAAGTAAACCCAAAGAAAAAAATCCAGTAAATGACATTGCCACTTAACTTACTGTCAATAAAACACAAGAAAGTCCTAAAATCAGAAATTAATACCAAGTTACTTAGCATGTGACTTGCCAATAGGAGGATCAAATTCTGGATATATAACTGATTCTGCTTTCGAATATTTTTCTCAGAGTTTCTATCTACACAAAGAATTTTGGAGTGATTGGCTCCCCATCTTTAAGGCTTGGTTCAAAGGCCATATTCTTAATGAAATTTTCAAAGTCTCCTCCAGATGGGAGCATTTTCTTCCTACTCTGNCCTATTATTTAAACTATATTTTACAGGTAAATGCTAGGAATTGTGGCTTTCAGCTGATATTTCTTTGTTATGATTTGGTGCTATTTGCAACAAGAGTTTAATACTTTTGACCTGTGTTTATTACTTATCAGTAATTTTGCAGCTAACAACCAAACTAAAGCTAAATCAGAGAATGGACACAATTGCAGTGGAATCTACAGAGAATATAGTTTATCTACCTCATACAAGCCAATATAAACCCCCCCTAGTGCTATAAAGGCTCACTCCCAAATCAGGGTTCTCTATCTAGATTGTTTGATTAGACAATATTTTAAAAATTAAGACAAAATGTTCCTATAATAATGTGGTTGTTTCATTGACTAGAAATTAAGATTCCCTTTTTAAAATCTCCTCTTTTTTTTTTCTTGTAGGACATTAACCAATACTCTCCATAACAATAATTACTGTATTTCTAAGTTGAGGAAACTAGTAGAAAATAAAATCTCCATTATTGGCAGTCAATAAATGTTAAAAACAAAACAAAATGAAAACCCCTGAAAACAGAAGTAGCAAGATTCCTCAGAATATACAGCTGAGAAAATGGAATTGACTGAGCTTTGCGAACAATAATAATTTATGAAGAGCAGTTCTTATGTGTATCTGTGTGTATGTGTGTGTGTGTGTATATTTCACATGCACACACATACATGCATACACATACATACAAGAACCATCTCCAAGAACGCACTGTATATTGAAATTTAATAGAAAGAAAAAATGAACAGGGCCTTCTTTTATTCTGTGGTCTTTAAAATTGGAATTTATAAGACATGAGCTCACATAGCATAGTAAGAAAAGCAGATGAGACTACTTCTGTGTTTATTTCACTGTTTTGACTATGAAACTAGTGGGTATCAATTAAAAGATGTTATCATACTAATAGACATTCAATAAATTTTGTGGAATTAGTATTTTTAGATCGGGGAATATCTCTGTAAATTTTCTTAAACACAAACACCATCTCATTAGAGTCACTACCTTGCTGTCTTAGAGCAATAGTCTTAGAAGGACAGTGTTGGATTTTGAATCCCAGTTCTGCTACTTCTTAGCTGTGTGATCATAGGCACGTCATGTCCCATCCTGAGCCTCAGCCATTGATTATTGGTGTGTAAAGCAGGTGTAACAGTCAATGCCATCCTCCCTGTGCTGTGGTCATGGCTTATATAAGATTCCAGAGTGTCTTCCCTTGAGCATGTATGCAGTAAATCTTATATCTCCT
>NW_017732275.1:477157-486861 GCF_001890085.2 Hipposideros armiger
TCCTCACAACCAAACAGCCCAAGGGTCAATCCCTCCCACTGATGTGCAAACAGAAATCAAGACTCAACTACAACAGAAGGGCACGCACAACCCACACAAGGGACATTACCTGGAGCATCTAGCTTTGGTGACTAGGGAGACTGCACCATTGAATCCCACAGGACACTTACTACATAAGACCACTCTACCAAGGCTGGAAAGCATAGCAGCCCTACATAGAAACAAACACAAGGAGGCAGCCAAAATGGGAAGACAAAGAAACATTACCCAAATAAAAGAACAGAAGAAAGATGCAGAAAAAGAACTAAACAAAATGAAGATAAGCAATCTACCAGATGCAGTGTTCCAAACACTGCTTATAAGGATGCTCAATGGTCTCAGGGAGAACTTAAACAAAGATTTAGGAAACATAAAAATGCAGATAGAAAACATGAAGAAGAACCAGTCAGACATAATACAATACTGTAATAGAAATGGAGAATACATTAAAGGAAATCAACAGTAGATTAGATAAAGCAGAGGATCAAATCAGTGATTTAGAAGATAAGGTAGAAAAAAACACCCAATCAGAACAGCAAAAAGAAAAAAGAATCCAAAAAAAAAATGAGGATAGTTTAAGGGACCTCTGGGACAACATCAAGTGTACCAACATTTGCATTATAGGGGTGCCAGAAGGAGTAGAAAGAGAACAAGAAATTGAAAACCAACTTGAAGAAATAATGACTGAAAACTTCTCTAACCTGATGCAGGAAATAGATATACAAGCCCAGAAAGTGCAGAGATTCCCAAACAGGATGAGCTGAAACAGGCCACACCAATACACATCATAATTAAAATGCTAAAGGTTAAAGTCAAAGAGAGATTCTTAAAAGCAGCAAGAGAAAAGCATTTAGTTATCTACAAGGGAGCTCCCATAAGACCATCAGCTGATTTCTCAGTGGAAACTTTACAAGCCAGAAGGGATTCGCAGGAAATATTCAACGTGATGAAAAGCAAGACTCTACAACCAAGATTACTCTACCTAGCAAAGCTATCATTTAGAATTGAAGGACATATGAAAAGCTTCCCAGGTAAGAAAAAGCTAAAGGAGTTAATCGCCACCAATTTAGTATTACAAGGAACGCTAGAGGGACTTCTTCAAGAAGCAGAACTGAAAAACAAAGATAAAAAATATGAATAATAACATGGCAATAACTACATATCTATCAACAATTGCTTTAAGTGTAAATGGATTAAATATTCCAATCAAAGACAGAGTGGTTGAATGGATAAGAAAACAAGACCCATACATATGCTGCCTCCAAGAGACTCACTTCAGATGGAAAGGCACACACAGAGTAAAAGTAAAGGGATGGGAAAAAGATATTTCATGAAAATGGAAACTTATACCAGACAAAATAGACTTTTAAACAAAGGCTGTAACAGGAGACAAAGAAGGTACCCAGGGATCCTACTTGTGAATATTTATCTGAAGAAACCCAAAATGCTACTTTGAGGGGATATGCATATCCATTTGCTCGTTGCAACATTGTTTATAATGGCCAAAATATGGAGACAGCCTGGATGTCCATGGATGGATGAATGAATAAAGAGTAGGCGGTACATATATACAATGAAATTTTGTATTTATTGCAATATTTCCAACAATGCACACTCAGCCATGGATGGGAATGGGTTCTTGCCATCTGTGGTGGCATGGATGGACCTGAAGTGCATTGTTATGAGTGGAATATCAGACAGAGAAAGACAGGTGCAATATGATTTTGTTTATATGTGGAATCAGATAAAATAAACAACAAACAAAACAGAAACTCATAGATACAGAGATCATTGTGATGGTTGCCAGATGGGAGGGGGGTTAGGAATGGGTGAAAAAGAGGAAAGGATAAAGAAGTACAAATTTGTTGTTACAAAGTAGTCATGGAGATGTAGGGTATAGCATAAAGAATACAGTCAATAATATTGTAATAACTATGCATGGTGTTAGATGGGTACTAGATTTGTTGGGGTGATAGACGAGAGGGAGTTTAGGGGACAGGGTGGAAAAAGGTAAAGGCATTAAGAAGTACAAATTGGTAGTTACAAAATAGTCATTTGAATGTAAAGTAAAGCATAGGGAATATAGTCAATAATATGGTAATAACTATGTATAGTGCCAGATGGGCACTAGACTAGTTAGGGATTCACTTTTTAAATTATATAATTGCCTAACCACTATGCTGTACTCCTGAAATTAATATAAAATAATATTGAATGTCAACTGTAATTAAAAAATTCAAAAAGGGATAAAAAAGGTGAAAGGGAATAAGAGGTTCAAATTTCCAGATAAAAAACAAATCACAGAGATGTAATGTATAGCACGGGGAATATAGTCAATAATATTGCAATAGCCTAGTACAGTGTCTTATTCTTGCTGGATTTATGATGATCAATTTTTTAGGTATATAAAAGTTGAATAATTATTGTCTACACCTAAAACATATAATTTTGTTAGTTATATTTCAATAAAAATCTTTAAAAAATATATTTAACCACACTACTATTACTGGATATTTTCTGTCTTCTCTCTCTTTCTCTTGCTCCCTCTCTCTCTCTCTCCCTTTTATAGACTAATCTGTAACAGATAGTCTGCCTCTTACACTTTCATATGTGATTATTTTCTTATAACAATAGTTTAGCTGTAGAATTGCTGGGTGTTGCAGGTTGGGTTTCCTAATAGCATACAGTGAGATGCAGATTTCATTTAGGAGGTATATTAGGACGTGCTCCTAGGGTCAATCCTTGTGGAATGGAAAGGGAAGAAGCAAAACCAGAGAGCAGTTGCTTTTTATGCACTCTCAAGGAAATTCTCAGCTGAGATTCTTCAGGGAAATTTTAAGCTGGGATGGCTACTTAGATTTGCCTCAAGTTAAAGTGAGGCGGACAGTCCCTGAATTGCCTAGTCACTAGATGCAGGCTGCTTAAGGAGGAAGGGTGGTCTGCCCTTCAGCTAGGTGGCTGTCTTCAGCCAGGGTAATTTCTAAAGACAGTTAACTGCTGAGGACTGGGCTTTTCAATGGGATTTGGAGAAAGAGGGAACATAAATACATAGGCTTGAATTGCTATCTGTATAGTGAAGCCTTCTGATATTTTTCAATGCTTGTATAGAAAACAAACGGAAGAGAGAATGTATCATTAGTGATCACTATAGTGTACTAATCTACCCTAACCCTGGAGGGCATGAGCTATGTGTGCATGTGCATGGATCTTCAGCGAAGAATAAAGCTGAAATGCTATCACATTTAGCACTGATTTGAGTTGCTGCAAAATGTTGATAGCCTACATTTTAAAGTTGTTGATTAATATATATAATTAAATAGTAATATGATTTGTAAAGTTAAAGATGAAGTTCAATAACATTTATAAATTTCCTGAGATCATGGACAGAATATCATAATAATAATAATTTTCTTAAGAAAAATTTAAAATCATTTTATTATTTTTATATACATGAAAATACTATATATAATATAATGTTACATGTAATATATAATACTGTATATTTTTTCAATATATATATACTGAAAGCATATATAGAAATTTACAATGTTTCTGCTTACTAGGCCTAATTTGTAATATTATTTTCTAGTCATATCAAAACATGAATCTTTATAAACTACACAAGCACTGTTAACAAAGATGGTTAAAAGTGGATCTTAAAGTTTCAGACTGTACGGATATTTTCTGTGAATGTATTCTATTGTTTCCTCTTGATGCCTTACCCCACATAACTAATACAACTACTCCCTTTAATTAAAATGATAAAATATATTACTTACAAACCTTAGTCTTAAGCAGAGCCAGATACAAAATCTATAGTTCCCATAATGGGAGATGCACTATACAATGGAATAAAGTGATAAATTTTAAATACATGGTATAATTATTTTTTCCTGTTGCTATCTATCTTTTTATCAGTGGCAAGAAAGTATGAAAGAATTATAAAGTCTCTGTTTAATAAAATAAAAACTATGAATCATATAACTTATGAGATCTCAATGGTTTTAAAGCTTTTTGGAATTAAAATTCTTCCCAGTTTTTTTCCCTCTTGACATAATTTTTTTCTCTTTTCTTCATAATAATTAATAAAATCCTTCTGGATAATTTCTCCTGTTGTTTATTTCAGAAGAGCTAAATTATTCAAGTGTGAAATATTTTTAATAACATATATTTTATTTTCTATTTGTCCATGGATTCTTTGGTCATACATTAGAAAAAAATGAGAACAAATACAGATGTATTATGAGATGAACTTTGGACACCAAATAAGCATTCCCTGGAGGGGAAGAAACAGAAATATGAGCTACTTACTCTGGGAGCTTCTCAAATCCTCTAATCTATTTGAAATTATTTTGGTGCTGTTATTTAAAGGATAGAGTTTTGTTGTTGTTGCATGCAGGCCTGAGTCTGGCATTCCCTACCTTGGTTACCTTAACCATTAGGTTTCTTAAGTAAGGATTTCCTTTCATTCACCTGTACAGTTGGATGTTTCTACGTACTATTACATTTTGACTCAAATAAAAATTTTTACATATCTGCTCATAAAATAGATATTTCCTGAACAGGGGGGAGAAAGGAATGTGAAGATTGGGGAAAACAATGCAAATGAGCCTTATATACATAAGGCTCATTTCATATATATATATATATATATTTCATATTTCATATATATATATATATATATATATATATAATCCTACAGATTGATGACAATACTCTTTGCCTCCATAGCTTTGTGTATAGGTTTCATATTAAATGAAAAAGAGACAATAATGCCGATCTATATTTAGAGAACTGCTCACACTCAAAGCATTTTCAAGATGTTTCTACAAAAACATAAAAGCGAAAAATTGCACCACTGTTTTATTGTGTGTGTTTATCCACAGGCTGCTGTGTAGGAATATAAAACCTAGTGGCTGCTCCTCAGAGAAGTAGGGGATCTAATATGCATTTCATTTTAACTCTGTTTAAAATGTAGCATCAAGGTAGTACTCAGCTTTAGTAAACTGTTCTTGAATTAAGCACCACTTTTTTTTTCATTTTTATTAAATTTGAAGTATTGGTTAGTGACATTGGTTAGTAAAATCATATAGGTTTCACGTGTACAATTATAAAATACATCACCTATCTATTGCGTTGTGTGTTCACCACCCAGAGTCAGTTCTTCCACATATCACCTTATATTTGACCCTCTTTAACCTCTTCTTCAACTCCTCCACCCCTTTTATCCTCTGATAACCGCTAAACCTTGTCTATCTGAGTTTTTGTTTGTTTGTCTTGTTCCTTTGTTGCTTACAGTTTTATATGTCACATGTGAGTGAAGTCATGGTTCTCGACTTTTTCTGTGTGACCTACTTCACTTAGCATTAATGATAATCTGAAGATCCATCCATGTTTTTGCAAATGGCAGTATTTCATCTTTTCTTATGGCCGAGTAATATTCCATTGTGTACTTATATGAAACATATCTTTATCTAATCATCTATTGAAGGATACTTTGGTTATTTTTATGTCTTGGCCACTGTGAATAATGCTGTGATGAACATAGGGGTACATATATCTTTATGGATAAATGTTTTCAGATTTTTTGGGTAGATACCCAGAAGGAGGATTGCTGAGTCTTATGGTAATTCTATTCTTAATTTTTTTGAGGACCCTCCATATTGTTTTCCATAGTGGCTGTACCAATTTACATTCCCATCAACAGTGTATGAGGGTTCCTTTTTTTCCACAGCCTCTCCAACACTTGTTATTACTACTTTTGAAGGAAGTTTTTAAAACTCCAACATTTTCAAACTTGGTCTAAGTTGAATCCATCATGACTCTCCAGTAATGACAAGCAAAATAATCAAAATAGCATTTACCTACTAAATATCAGATACATTTCTCTACTTCTTATAGTCCTCTACTACTCTGTTCAAGTAGGTTATTTTAACCACTTTTAAAGAGAAAGAATAAATGGTGGTGCAACGACTCGAACACAATATCGTCTTACTGAAAAGGCTTCATTGATTCCAACTTATATAGTTGTCAGAAATATTCACAAGCCTGTACTGATTCCATGGCTTGTAGATACTACAATGCATATGAAGTCACAAGAATGAGGGTAAGCACAGCTGAGGTGAACCACAATTCTCAACTTTCTTTTGGCTCCACACAAGAGTTCCAACCAAGCAGTCGTGACAGAAGAAATGAATGAAAACATTTACATATATGGGGGCTGGCAGAGTGGCTCAGTTGGTTAAGAGCTGGCTTGGGATGCCAGAGGGCCCAGGTTTGGATCCCACCTATGCGGGCCAGTGACACTGCTCTCTACAGCTAAGATGCTGAACAACAGCTCAACCTGGAGCTGGGCTGCTGTGAGTCTCNTGGCGACTTCAGTTTTGTTTATGGTTTTATTGGATAGCTCAGTAGCTTTTTATATAAACAAACACAACCAAAAAATCAAACACAGAAATGTAGTATGTGGGTACTTGGATAACATGGTTGAGAATTTGAGGTATCCTTCCAAACCGTTTTATGCACATATAAATATATAAACATATCATATAGGGATATTTAACATCCTAATCAGATGTGTATCACTCTATAACTGGCTTTTAAATTTCATGGTATGATTTCTATATTCTATAATGTATTTAACTGGGTCAAATGGCACAGTAAGTAAATGCTGTGCTCACCTCCCCTCAGGACCACATCAATTACAAACTAAACCACAGAACAACCATAACAACCGTTATTGAGAATTACCTGAAGTTTAGTTGAACTGAGGTCCTACAACTACGAACCTACAGAAGGAGCCACCTCAAGGCTGGTAAGAGGGGAAGAGAAACAGAACAGTCTGGTCTCACACCCACGTGTGACCATGAAAAATCAGGAGGGATATCTTGGCTGCAGAAGTGCCTCCCGAGGAGCGAGGCATCCCAGCCCCTCCCTAGCCCAGGGTTTCAGTGCCAAGGAGAGAAGTCCCCATAACTTCTGGCTGTGAAAACCAGCAGAGGTTGTGGCTGAGTGAGATGGAGGGCAGCTGCACTCTCAGGCTATTCTTTTAAAGCTGGCGCATGTTCTTACTCACTGATGGGCTCACTTGCTCTGAACTCCGGTGCTGAGGCAGCTGCTCAAAAGGCACCAGGGACATATGGGGATGAATTTAATTGTCTAGCATCAGGGTGTGGGCTGGAGGGGCAGCTTTCTCCCAGTCGGAGGGGCTGGTGGGAGCCATTATTTCTTTGTTGAGCCCTCCCCCTCCCTGCACGCAGACGCAGACAGATGCATCTGAGTCTCCACCTAACTGGCTATCACCTTTCGTCTGCCCTGCCCTAGTGATTCCTAAGACCACACCCCACCCAACATTCCAGCACACCCAAGCCACTTCCAGTGGCTTTTCTGTATAAAGGGTCTGCCTTGGCTCATGCTGTGGACTGTCCTAAAATCTTTTAAAGGTTCACAAAACCCAAACAAGCAGCACCTGGCTTCAGTATGTCCTATACCTCTGGGCTGCCCAGCCACAGGCTGGCCTTGGTTAGTAGTTTGGCCTCTCAAGATACCTCCAAGCACAGCGCGGATGATGGCCATCTTTGGATTGCTTTGTGGCTCATGCCAGGTGGCTGTGGGAAGGGCAAAGACTGCAACTGAGCAACAGGTCCCCTCCCAAGAGTCTCCAGGGCTGGCAGTCCCCTCCCAAGGGTTCCCAAGACTGAGCCAGAGAATCAAATGGCCACCTTCAAGGACAACATACCCAAAGGACAGGTTGGGCAGGCACCAGAGCTCTACTAAAGCAAACCCTGCTCTGTAGGGTTAGCCCCTACACAGCAATTCTCCACTGTAGTCACAGCTAATCCTCACAACCAAACAGCCCAAGGGTCAATCCCTCCCACTGATGTGCAAACAGAAATCAAGACTCAACTACAACAGAAGGGCACGCACAACCCACACAAGGGACATTACCTGGAGCATCTAGCTTTGGTGACTAGGGAGACTGCACCATTGAATCCCACAGGACACTTACTACATAAGACCACTCTACCAAGGCTGGAAAGCATAGCAGCCCTACATAGAAACAAACACAAGGAGGCAGCCAAAATGGGAAGACAAAGAAACATTACCCAAATAAAAGAACAGAAGAAAGATGCAGAAAAAGAACTAAACAAAATGAAGATAAGCAATCTACCAGATGCAGTGTTCCAAACACTGCTTATAAGGATGCTCAATGGTCTCAGGGAGAACTTAAACAAAGATTTAGGAAACATAAAAATGCAGATAGAAAACATGAAGAAGAACCAGTCAGACATAATACAATACTGTAATAGAAATGGAGAATACATTAAAGGAAATCAACAGTAGATTAGATAAAGCAGAGGATCAAATCAGTGATTTAGAAGATAAGGTAGAAAAAAACACCCAATCAGAACAGCAAAAAGAAAAAAGAATCCAAAAAAAAAATGAGGATAGTTTAAGGGACCTCTGGGACAACATCAAGTGTACCAACATTTGCATTATAGGGGTGCCAGAAGGAGTAGAAAGAGAACAAGAAATTGAAAACCAACTTGAAGAAATAATGACTGAAAACTTCTCTAACCTGATGCAGGAAATAGATATACAAGCCCAGAAAGTGCAGAGATTCCCAAACAGGATGAGCTGAAACAGGCCACACCAATACACATCATAATTAAAATGCTAAAGGTTAAAGTCAAAGAGAGATTCTTAAAAGCAGCAAGAGAAAAGCATTTAGTTATCTACAAGGGAGCTCCCATAAGACCATCAGCTGATTTCTCAGTGGAAACTTTACAAGCCAGAAGGGATTCGCAGGAAATATTCAACGTGATGAAAAGCAAGACTCTACAACCAAGATTACTCTACCTAGCAAAGCTATCATTTAGAATTGAAGGACATATGAAAAGCTTCCCAGGTAAGAAAAAGCTAAAGGAGTTAATCGCCACCAATTTAGTATTACAAGGAACGCTAGAGGGACTTCTTCAAGAAGCAGAACTGAAAAACAAAGATAAAAAATATGAATAATAACATGGCAATAACTACATATCTATCAACAATTGCTTTAAGTGTAAATGGATTAAATATTCCAATCAAAGACAGAGTGGTTGAATGGATAAGAAAACAAGACCCATACATATGCTGCCTCCAAGAGACTCACTTCAGATGGAAAGGCACACACAGAGTAAAAGTAAAGGGATGGGAAAAAGATATTTCATGAAAATGGAAACTTATACCAGACAAAATAGACTTTTAAACAAAGGCTGTAACAGGAGACAAAGAAGGTACCCAGGGATCCTACTTGTGAATATTTATCTGAAGAAACCCAAAATGCTACTTTGAGGGGATATGCATATCCATTTGCTCGTTGCAACATTGTTTATAATGGCCAAAATATGGAGACAGCCTGGATGTCCATGGATGGATGAATGAATAAAGAGTAGGCGGTACATATATACAATGAAATTTTGTATTTATTGCAATATTTCCAACAATGCACACTCAGCCATGGATGGGAATGGGTTCTTGCCATCTGTGGTGGCATGGATGGACCTGAAGTGCATTGTTATGAGTGGAATATCAGACAGAGAAAGACAGGTGCAATATGATTTTGTTTATATGTGGAATCAGATAAAATAAACAACAAACAAAACAGAAACTCATAGATACAGAGA